>NC_023165.2:17545244-17847096 GCF_000231095.2 Oryza brachyantha
CCACGGCGAACCCGTCGCCGCCGGTGCAGTTGAGCGCCGTGCGCCTCTCGCACCCGCCGGACCCGTCCCGCAGCGCCCACGCCCTCGGGTACCTCGGCTCGAACCCCGCCGCGCAGCCGCACATCGGCGACTGCTCGACGTTGCAGACGCCGTAGGCGCCGCAGGCGCGGTAGGCCTCGCACTCGTCCATGGGGTACGACGAGAAGACGCTCCACGACCGCCTCGTGTCGATCCACATTAGCCGCTGCATCTGCCCCGACGAGTTCATGACGAACCGTGTCAGGACCGCGGCGCCGTCGTCGAGCACGTAGCGGTAGTACGCCTCGTCGGCCGTCGACACGTACTGGTAGCTCAGGAAGGTGTTCGTTCTGAGGTTCGGCACGCCGGAGAACTGGTACCCGTTCCACGGTCCGCTGCCGTAGGTCCGCGTGGACCACCGGTAGAGGAAAAACTCCGGCGAGCCGCGCGGATCGATCCGGAAGGAGTACTCCCCGGGGGACGGGTCGTCGGACGCGCGCCACGAGCTAATGTACCGGTCGAGGCCAGTGCGGAAGTCGATGCCAAGCTTCATGCCTGGGAGGAGCGTGTCGGTCGGGTAGTCGAAGCTCTGCCACACAACGCCGGCGCCGGCGAACCGCAGCACGAAGTTGCCGTTGTCAAGGAGCTGCGCCGTGGCGTTTCCTGCGCGTAGCACAGCAGCCGGCGTCACCGGCGACGCCCACACGACGCCGCCTTGCCCGTTCACGACGACAAGGCTCCCGTTGGCGTCGATCTTGAGCACGGCCGAGCCGAGCACCGGGCTCGCGCGGTTGGCGACCCACACGACGGTCATCGTCGGGATGTTGCTGTACCATATCCCCAGGTACGTGCGCCCCGCGGCGGCGTCGGGCGTGAAGAAGCCGAGCGCGAAGGTCCCTTTGGCCGACACGAGCGTCCGGTTGCCCGCGAGCGGCGCCCCCGTCGTGACCGTGTCGAAGGGCTCGGCCGGCGAGGGGAGGAGCAGGAGAAGGGCCGCCAAGGATAGAGCGCGCCACGGCCATGTCATCATCCTGTCGTCGTGGACGCGCGTCGTGGCGGGCCTCCGCGTTCGAAGCCACGGAGACGCGAGTTTATGCACGCGCGCGGCGAGGCCGTGTGCTTTCTTCCTATCTTTTTTTTTTTTCTTTTTTTGGTTTTGCTGGCCGGATCGCGACAGTTTTTATCTGCCCCAAAGGTCAAATGTCAAGATTTGTGCTGGGCGTGTGCAAAAATTTTATAGGTGGATTAAAATTTTATAGATTTTCTAACTAAAAATATATATTGGCTAACTTAGGGCCCTTTGATTCGCAGGATAGGAAAAATACAGGAGTAAGAAAAACATAGGAACTGAAGTAGTATGATTCTTCAATCTCGCAGAAATAAAAACACAGGAAAAGATAAAATATGCCCTTTGATAGTGCTATAGAAAAAACATAGGATTTCTTTTTCATAAAGTTTTCAAAGAGGTTAGACCTCTTTCTTATTTTCCTATGAAAATGAACTAAAAGAATGCAATTCTAAGGAATGTTTCTTTTTCTTTCCTATGAATCAAAGGCATACATAGGAAAAAATCTATAGAATTATGAATCCTACAAAAATTTCTATACCAATACTTAATTAATTATATACTAATTATATTTATGGCTAATGGGCTTACGCAACAACCACTTTCGAAAGCAGCCCAGGAGGCCAAGCTAGGAGCAGTGAGTAATGAGGATAAAGGGGCTCACTAGGACAGTACGAGCATGGAAGTTGAGCGTAGCTCACCCTGGCTATGTACCTTCTATTAGTAGTGTAGTAGTATAGTAAATTGTATTTTTATTTGTATATTAAATATTTTATATAAACATTGGGTAAGATATATTTATCAATTTATCTATCTTAACATAATATATATGACACATAGATTTATCTTAAACTTATATATTTTAGTTATAATTTTATTCTAATAGAATTTCCAACGCACATATTTTCACTATAGTATAATAAAATCATATTCGTTAAATTAAAACAATGGACGGCTCATAATCAGTTAAAGATATCCTACTATGTATCTCGTTATATATATTGACTTTGTTATAAAATATAAGACGTAGCTGCCAACTCACACAAATACCAACAAAGATGTGCGCACAAACTGCCTCGCCGCTCTCAAATCTTGCTAAGAGCATCTCTATTACCTACGTTGGTTCTACTCATGAATGTTTGGTTCGATGGCTGCAACGCTAACGTCGATTTGTAGAGCCCATGTAAATTAAAAAAAAGAAAAGAAGAAGCTCTTTTCAATCACCTGGGTTCATCCTCCCTGGCATGAGTTAAACAAACAAATCTGAAATCTGTATGTCTCTTCGTATGCAACAAATATTTTTCCAAACGGGGAAACACGTTGGGCTCCAAAATATTTTTCTCTGTTCGGTCCACTTTGGCTATCTATGGTTTGATTTGTGCTCACCCTGAAGCTGCTCTGAAGTCAACTCAACTAGCTTGCCACAAGCAAAGCACGCCCGCCGGCGCGGGAAGCACACGTACCTCTTGCGTCAGCAGAACGAACGAAGGTACTACTGCAAACAACCAGACACACGTTAACGTTGGTTCGGTGGGTCTGTGGGTGGTCACGTTTGGTTTCGTCTCTAATCCATCCGGGATTTCGTTCAGCTCCTACCGCGTTTGGCGGTCCTCGGGAGGCGTGGAGCTGCAGCTGGATGCCTCCATTCGAATTTTCTTGTTGGTCACGTGCATTTTTCTGCGACGACTTCTCCATTTTTCTGCGAGGAAAAGGGCAGATTTATTGGGCCCGAAAGGTCATACTTGACTTGCGTCTGCTTGCGGCAGTATATAACGTTGCCAGGCTTTCCAGAAAAAAAAATATTACTTTACACTTATAGTGTAAGGCCTTGTTTAGGTCTCGTCGAGTTCTCCAAAAATTTTCTATTTGAAACATTAAATGAAGCATTTAAAATAGATAAAAATAAAAACTAATTGTATAGTTATGGAAGAAATCATAAGATGAATTTTTTGAGACTAATTAGTTCATGATTAGCCATAAGTGCTACAGTAACCCATATATGCTAATGGCGGATTAATTCGGCTTAAAAGATTCGTCTCGCGGTTTCCATGCGAGCTGTGAAATTCGTTTTTTTTATTTGTTCCAAAACCCCTTCCGACATCCGATCAAACATTCGACGTGACTCTTTTGTCAAAATATTTTGGCACCTAAACAAGGCCTTAGTTGCCAAAAATTTTTAGCAAAAGGGTCATGTATAACGTTTGACCGGATATCGGAAGAGGCTTTCGGACATGAATGAAAAAACAAATTTTACAGCTCGCCTAGAAACCGCGAGACGAATCTTTTAAGCCTAACTAATCCGTCATCAGCACACATTGGTTACTATAGTACTTATGGCTAATCACGTACTAATTAGGCTCAAAACATCCGTCTCACGCTTTTCTACGTAACTGTGTAATTAGTTTTAATATTTATATATATTTAATGCTTCATTTAGGTGTTTAAAGATTTGATGTAATATTTTTTACAAAAGTTTTTAAGAAGGCCTAAACTGTCCATGCCATACTGCCATCTCAACATATATTTATATCGGTCTCCGTTTTTTGCGGGGACACAGGTCCATCCGGGTGCGAAAAGGCTAAAAACAAGCGGCGCTGCCAAGTTTGCATATATAAATTTAGGTGTATAAAAAATTTTATATGCCTAAAGTTTATGTGTATAAATTGTGTGGGTGTAAATATGTGATAGATATAATATGTATTATATTATGCAATATATTTGAATTTTATTACTAGTTTCCTAATATTAATTTTAGTCTTTTTTTCTTTTATGAAACTCATAGAGTTTACTAATACACTTCTTTTGCTATTAGGGCTCATCTGAATTATAGTATGCAATATATTTGGATTATATTACTAGTTTCCTAATATGACTCCTAGTTTTTTCTATTAGGACTCTTTTTTCTCCTTATATATATCTCATATAAGTTGCACGGGAAGAGTGCAGTAGCCCAGTATATTTTCCTTATCATAATCATCACTTCATAGGGTTATTTGTTCGTTGGTGTCCTTGATTTTTTTCCCGCAATGATTTTCACGTTAAATTCCATATCTCCGCTATTTCAATGATTTGGTCAATTTTTCTAATAATATACTATATATTTACTATCATAAAATGAATAAGGATTCTGCCAAAACTTTCTTACGTCATATGTCATAGTCTTCCCCATTGTCTGTCGTAAATGCGTCCGGATTGGATCACACTCGCGCACGCGCTACCTGGACAGGGCGAGGAAAAAGGCATAGTAGGTCGTTGTGTTGGAGTGGGTGTCGGGAACGACTAGAAATCACGTGAGCCACTGCGCTCAAAGTATTATGGAAAATGCTACAAAAATTGTTACAACCTTCTCTCTCTCTCTTTTTGAGCTGTCAAACTTTTTAAGCTTTACAGTACCAAGCCACTACGCTCAAAGTATAATAGAAAATGCTAGAAAAAATTTTACAACCTTTTTTAGAAAAACTTCTCAACATATATATAGTATAACACGTATCGAGGTTTGTACATAGAGAAAAAAATAATGTATTGGAGTAGACTTGGCTAGCTCAGTTGGTTAAGTTACTTCTGGTTGAACCAGCCCATCGAGTTGTGTATGAATCTGCTTGGTGATGATCACTTCCATTATTCTTTAAGCTCTTGTTAAAATTATGAATTAATTTTAGATTTATCCAGTTGTAGTACACATGTACTTTTATATACATACACTTACGTATAGTATAAATATACGCATGGCAGGGGGCGGCGCATGAATCAGACCCACCCATCCATGTGTGGTGTTTATAGAGGAAATACTACCTCCGTTCTTTAATAAATATCATCATTAACTTCTCACGTAGCTTTGACCATTGATTTATCCAAAACAAATATTTAAATACGTAAAAATATAAGTCATGTTTAAGTATCTCTAATAATAAATCAAGTCATGACGAAATAAATGATAATTGTATTTTTTTTGAATAAGTCAAATGATCAAACATATGTATAAAAGCCATCGACATCGTCTATTAAAAACCGAATGGACTATTACCTTGGGACACACGTAACATTTTTCCTAAGCCAAGAAATTGGTTTTCTAAATTGAATTAAAAAAGTCGTGTTGCTTTAGACATGAGTTAATTAACTAAAGATTGCTTAATTAATTTAGCCAAAAGACCGTGAATACGAGTTTTCGTATATCATCGTGTCAAATGCAGCTATAGCTGAAATTTTAGAAAAAATGGATTAATAATTCACCGAATAGTCGTTCAGAGTTTTAGTAAATGTCGGCAACCCGTCTGAGCCAAAAGGTTGAATTCGCGTGGGCTCGGCCCAAGCCCAAACCGGCTGCTCCTGTCTCCCCCCTGGCCGAGCCGACCTCTGCCCCTGCCTCGGCCGTGGCAGGCCTTTGCTTCCCCTGGCCATTCTCAACTCTAGCCCAAGCCAAGCCCAACCGGCTGCCTCCTCCCTATCACTCTCCCATTCGAGTCCTAGATTCGTATGGAGTCTAATCTATCAATTCCTTTGATCTATATCTTTTTATTTATAGGGAGAGAATTTCTAGTTTGTTTCTATCTTCAATATCCTATAAATAGAGGAGCCCAAGGCCCCCAAACTCCACCAAGCCTCTAGCCCTCTGCCATCTTGCGTGCCCCTGTCGAGTCCCAGTTTCGCACTCATGCTTGCCTTCGCACACCCACGGCGCTGCCCCAGCCACGTCGCCGCCTGCTGCTGCCACGCCCGTGCCTAGCACCGGCCACAACCTCTGCCACTGTTTCACGAAACCCTGGTATGCATGAGGTTGCTGCTGCCTATCGCTGACCGTCGCCACCCATGCTGCTGCTGTAGTGCCGCCGTTGTTCGCTAGTCCCGTGCGCATACGAACATGTTGTTAATGCGTGTTTTGCTGCTGTTATCGCGCATGTCACCAGATCGCAGCCACACCAATCCGATTTAACCCATTAGATCACTTTGCCGGTTAAGTTCGTGTGAGTCATTTAACGGATCATGGATCTTCCATGTGAATTCTTCATTTTGTACACGTAAGTTGATCTTTGGTTAAGCCCAGCTTAGTGAGTCGCTAAATTCCATTTAACGGGTGTCAAATCCTGTCATTAACGAGTCGCTAACCTAACGTTGATTTTGGCCATGTGTTTCATGACCTGTGTTTTAGTGTTGTTTCATTTATTCGTGCACATATCTGTCTTGTCATGTGAAGACATGTTTTGTCCCGTGTTTTGTAGTCTAGATGTTAACAAGTTCGTCCTCCGAATTTGCGATTCATACATGGGTCATTAGCAAGTCGTTAGTTGAGGGTAAGATCTATTTTTTTTGGTCATTTTCATGTTTCGTCCAGGTTGCCATTTAAAAGTTGTTAACTTTTTTTCCAGGTTTAGTGAGAAAACCACCGTTCTTCTAAAAATCATAACTAACTAATTCAAAGTTTATTTAAGTCCATTCAAATTGCAGTTAAGCAATAGTTTTATCAAGAATCCCTTAAAAATAGTTTGTTTTACTGTTTCAGTGGCCCTTTGTATTATTTTGAGTGTTCTTAATTGTTTATTATATATTTCGGTGAAACCCAGCGTCTGATGTATTAGAAGTGGTAGCCCAAGCCATTTCAGAGTTAACCTATGCTATGGTAGAGCCATATTGTTGTATCTACCTTATTAACTTGTAACATGGGGTTTTTATTTTATTTAAGCTTATTTGCTTAGCCCTGATTAGTGTCAACTTAGCTTAATTTGGGTTTGGACACTATATTCATTCTTATTTAATAATCGGGACTTTGCCTCGTAATGATAGTAGTTGTGTTTAGGGGTTTTCACCAAACAAATAAAAATAACTAATGCTGGGATGTGAGTGCATGATTTTACGAGTGACGCTCATGACAATTAAGGACATGTTAACGGGAAACCCTCAGGAGGTGTATCCATACTTACCGCAAGCCAAAGTGGGCAACGACTAGAGTGTACATATAGTTTATTCCTCTCCTAGGCACCTAAGCAAGGGTGGAGGTTAAGGAGTTGGATTGGTTCAAGGATGGGTTGATTGGTTGCCAAATCTGTCATGGCATGCACAAGGAGAATTGTCTGCCCAACCCGGGTTAGCGTCTGAGACATGCAACCTCAGTGTGATGCGAATAGTAAGGAATAGTTTATGTAAGAGTCTTGTCACAACCTCTTCGCGGGATGTCATGGTGACATGCCGGCGTGCAAGTATATATGTGGGGACATTTATTTGAATAAAGTTATATGTAACATTCCATTTTAGCCTAATTAAATTCCAATTAGCTTACCCAGAAATCATTCACCCAAAATCCCTAAATTCCGGATTTCAATTTCGAAAATTGGAATTTTAGTTGCAATTCTTCAATTTTCAATTTCAATTTCAAATTTCCATTTCCAATTCCTAACTTATCTCTTCTCTCTCTCACCACCGGCAAGGGAGGGCATAGCCGACGCTGCTCGGCCGCTGCTCATCGCCTCCCATCAGCCCATCGCCCACCCCGTGCGGGCTACCACCCCGGCCATCGCGTCCCTGTTAACGCCAGATTTTGGCAAATAGTCATTATTGGTTGAAACACGGTTGAGGACCGAATCAGATGAGAAGGCTCGAATCGGCTGGAGACGGGAAGCTGGATGCGATGTGATTGCAGCCGATAGAGTCTGAATCGGACAAGGATAAGAGTCCGATTGGGCCCAAAGCTTGGAGATAGGTTCGGTGTTTAACCGTGAGTCCGTGCAGTTTAATTAGGTTTATCTCAGAGTTCGTTTAGGATTCTGATATTTAATTACAGTCCAGACAATGTAAAGTTAGTTAGTAGCGGGTTCTTATCCGGTTAGTTATTTTCTGGGGCTATAAATATGAGTGCCCGGGGTCCTTGTAAATTATCTCTAGATGAATCTAACTTGGCATATCGCCTCAAATCTTCGGCTTTCTTGAGCTTTCGGCACGAGGTTTGTCAGCTTCGCAATGTAAGTTCTAGTTCATCGAAACCCATCGATCAACTAAGATAGAACTGTCTCGGTTAAATCCGATCTTCTGCTTGGTTGATTGGCGGGCTGAGCTTTGATATTACTTTAATCTGTTTGGTTTGAAGTAGTATTAGCGCTCGTTCAAGTCTTTGTGAGTTCTTCTTTTCAATCTGTTAACGTTGTTCTAGTTGACCTGGTTCTGTCTTGGTCTGGTCCGATCAATCTGGTTTGCTGGATCCGTGTTGTCAGATTGGATCGAGTGTTCATAGGGTCTTATCGCTGGAGTTCTAGCCAGCATTACCTTGAGTAATTTGCTGATTGGCTTGTTAGTCTCGTGGATCTTCATGTTTCTATGGTTATATCATGTTTATTGCATACTGTCTCGGTTAGGTCTGATCTATGTATGTTTGGTATGATCTGTCCGCAGAAGCCTGTTCGATCGGCTGAGCCTAATGAATCGGTCGGTGAATTACGCTGGTTTGCTAGGTGGTTATTTACATATTATAATGTTTAGCTGATATCATGTATGATTACGCCTAGATCTATACTGTCTCGATTATGTTCGATCTTCTAGGTCTGACATGAGTGTTCATGAAGTTGGTTATTATTGTTTTATGTTAATAATTAGCGTAGCATCCCAGTTCATATTAAATTCTGTGTCTAGTCTCGTATCGGCTGTCAATCTCCTGTACGATAAGTTCTGGAATGGTCTGATCGGTCAATTAATCTTAAGACAGTCTTGGTTCAGTCCGATCTTTTAAGGTTAATTGGTTGATTGAGCTGTGCAGTGTTTATCCTGCTTCCGACTCAGCCGATTGGGCATATTTATAACTGTCATCATGAAATTCCTATAAAGCCAATCGTCTAGTCTATCGGCTAGGGTCCTGCAATGGTATCGGCTGTTTGGCCGATAACGGTTTCGAGGTTAACTGTTTTCTATGTTATATCTTATTAGTTACAGGATCAAACTGACTGGCACGCCCAGTATCTCTAAAAGTTAGGTCCTGCACTGGAATGGTCTAAGATTGATTCCCAGGCCTACGTGTGTGACCATTGATTGTTATTTTCAGCGTCAACACATTTTTGGCACGCCCAGTGGGACCGTGTCAAGAACCCAATTCAGCCACGAACCAGTCAAGCGTCTGTCAAGTTAAGACACCAGCAATGGCAGCGGAGGAGGTCAGTGCCGAGAACATCCTCCTCGTCACCTGGGAGAACCTCACCGATGAACAGCGGGCCCTGGTGTAGCGGCACATGGATAGATTCCAGAAGATGTGCCTCGAGTTCTTCAGCATGACTAAGGGAGGCCCGGTGCAGAAGTCTCGACTTCCGACACCTGAGTCGGAGCCAGGGAAGAACAAGGAACCACCCCTGGAGAACCAGCCAAATCTACAGGACATGGTAGATTCCGCAATACACCATGCACTCATCAACCAATCGAGGGTGCTGGTGAATACCCTTTCGGGATTGATTCGACAGGTGGCCGAATGGAGCTCCCAACGGGGGATCACACCAGAGGGGGCCTAGATACTTCCTAGATGGGGAAAGACCCAGTTATCGGCAGTACAAAGATGAGAGAGATCCAAGGGATGAGGAGCCGATACCGCAACATCCCCGCATGCAATTGGAAGAGATCCCGGAGAGGCCAAGGTAACCCTACTAGGAGAGGACTCTGCCAAGGAACGCTCGACACGCTGATCCGTACTACCGAGACAACCAACAGTACCAACCACCTTCAGCATAGCCCGACCCAGCACCCAGGGGGCAATTCAAGGATGAGGATTGGACATACCGGATAGCAGAGGTCATACAGGAGCACTTTGGCCCAAGGCCAAGGGAGCAAACAACTATGTATCGGTGCCCATATCCTGAATGGTTTGAAAGGGTGCCGCTACCACGTCGGTACAGGGTACCGGATTTCTCTAAGTTCTCAGGGCAAGATGGTACATCAGCCATCGAGCATGTCAGCCGATTCCTGGCCCAGTATGGCGAAGCATCGGCTGAAGACGCATTAAAAGTGCGCTTTTTCTCGCTCTCACTGTCCAGATCAGCCTTTACGTGGTTCTCGTCCCTGCCACCGAACTTGGTTCGGAGCTGGGCTGACCTGGAAAAGCAGTTCCATAAGTACTTCTTCGCAGGAGTTGAAGAAATGACGTTGACCGATCTCACCACAGTCCGACAAAAAATAGACGAATCGGTCCATGACTACATCCAGAGATTACACAACGTGAGGAGCTGATGCTATCGGCTAAACTTAAGCGACCAGTAGTTGGCCGAACTGGCATTCTAGGGCTTGCTCGGCCAAATTAGGGAAAAGTTCTCGGCCTAGGTGTTCGAGAGTTTGGCACACCTCGTGCAAAAAGTGTTAGCTCATGAGGTCCGATACCAAGAGGCCAGGAAAGTCAAGTTCCAGCGCCGCGTCGCCTACCTAGCTAAAGACTCATCGGACTCCGACATGGAGGAATCTGACATAGGTTTGGTAGAGTGGACCAGAAATAAAAAACCGGTGAACTGTCCCTAGGTCAAGGGGGCAAAAGAGACAGAGAAGTTCAACTTCGACGTAAACAAGGCCGATAAGATCTTCGACCTCCTGCTACAAGAAAAGCACATCCAGCTGCCCGCGGGACATGTCATTCCATCGGCTGAAGAACTGAAGAAGAAAAAATACTACAAGTGGCACAATTCTGTCTCTCACCACACAAACGACTGCCAGATATTCCGGCGTCAAATTCAAGTGGTGGTCGAACAAGGCCGTATCAAATTTGAAGAAACCAAGAAGCCGATGAAGATAGACGGCCATCCGTTCCCCGTCAACATGGTGTATGCTGACATCTGCTGCGGGTCAAGCAACGGTTCGAGGAGGCGCCCAGGTACAAACAATATCACCTCCACGTCAATGATGAACAGGTACCATCGGCACTACGAGAGAAGCCAATAGCACGACAAGCAATCCCGATACGATGATCATTGGGACTGTCCGTTCTTCCAGTACTGCTGGGAGGAGAGGATATGGCTGCCGTCCAAAAGAGACTATCCAGAATGCAACCTCGAGGAGCAGGATTACACCAGCCGATAGCCGCGCTCTAGGAGATCAAGGACGCCACCACGATCGGCGGCCCTCGGGAGTAGAACTATAAAGACTACAATGAAGAGGAGATCGGGCAATACTACGAGGAGCAGCCACCGCAGACGAAGCCCAACCAATGGGGTCCCAGTGGCCTATTCACTAAGAACCAGAAGAGAAGGTTGCATCGGCTCCGCCAACGCGAGTTACAACAACAATAGGACCAGGAACAATCGCCGGCACCCAAGAGGACACGTAGAGAATGGCGCATCAAGTCAGAAGTCCACAAACCATCGGCCAACGTAAACATGGTAGTTATACTGCTAGCAGAATACAAGGTCGATTGGTCTGACGACGAGGTACAAGAAGCAACAGCCCAGCTCGTACTGCCTCCACAACTAGCCGTCTTTGAGAAGCCGGCAGAAAAAGACCATCGGCACCTTCGACCGCTATACATCCAGGGGCACGTCGACGGAAAGCCGATGGCCAAGATGCTAGTCGATGGAGGCGCAGTAGTAAACTTGATGCCGTACTCCACCTACAGAAAGCTGGGCAGGACCTCCGAAGATCTTATCAAAACCAACATGGTGCTAAAAGACTTCGGGGGCAACTCGTCGGAGGCCAGGGGATGCCTCAACGTCGAGCTTACAGTCGGAAGCAAAACGCTGCCAACTACATTCTTCGTCATTGATGTAAAGGATCCTACAACCTACTCCTCGGGCGAGATTGGATCCATGCTAATTGCTGCATTCCTTCCACCATGCATCAAAACTTGATACAATGGCATGGAGATCAAGTGGAAGTAGTCGCGGCCGACAGGTCTGTAAACATAGCCACAACGGATCTCCCCACGTGGGAGGCAAAGGGCTATGAATACATCTCCAGAAAACCCTGGTCGGGGCAATTCCTGAGCGTATCAGACACTGGGATCTAGTCGATACGTGATCAGGAGTCCCAATGAATACCCTGACCAGAGCAGTAGATGACTCAGATGGGAAGCTAGGTCAAGGATTCATGTCGGTCGATAAGTTAGAAGAGATAGACATAGGACCTGGATATAGGCCAAGGCTGACATACATAAGTGCAAACTTGACCCCGAAGTTTCGGGAAGAATTAATAAAATTATTGAAAGAGTACATGGATTGTTTTGCATGGGAATATCACAAGATGCTAGGTCTAAGCCAATCAATCGTCGAACATCGGTTGTCGATTAAACCAGGTTATCGGCCCTTCAAACAACCACCGAGACAATTCAAACCCGACATGTATGAACCGATCAAGGCAGAAATTACTAGGCTATACGATGCCAAGTTCATTCGGCCTTGTCGGTATGCAGAGTGGGTATCCAACATTGTCCCAGTACTTAAGAAAAATGGCAAACTACGGGTTTGCGTGGATTTCAGAGATCTAAACAAGGCAACCCCAAAGGATGAATAGCCGGTAGCCGACCAGTTGGTGGACGCAGCCTCAAGACACAAGATGATAAGCTTTATGAATGGCAACACTGGTTACAATCAGATATTTATGGCGGAAGAAGACATCCATAAGACTGCTTTCAGATGCCCGGGGGCAATCGGCTTGTTTGAATGGGTCGTCCATGACGTTCAGACTCAAAAACGCCGGAGCGACTTACCAAAGAGCCATGAATTATATCTTCCATGACCTGATCGGCTCCCTGGTAGAAATCTACATAGAAAATGTGGTAGTCAAATCTGGAACAGTGGAAGAACATCTGGGCAACCTTCGGCGCGTACTGGAAAGAACAAGGCAATATGGACTGAAGATGAATCCGACCAAATGTGCCTTTGCTGTGTCGGCCAGAGAATTCTTAGGGTTTATGGTACACGAGAAAGGAATCAAGATAACCCAAGGATGTCTCCAAGGGATAAACGACACTCAACCCTCGGAAAACAAAACAAAATTACAATCCTTGATCGGCAAGATTAATTTCATTCGGAGATTCATATCAAATCTATCCGGAAGAATCAAACTCTTCTCTCCGTTACTGAAATTAAAAGCTGACCAAGAATTCTCGTGGGGGGAGAGTCACCAGAAGGCGTTCGACAAGATCAAAGAATACTTGAAGAACCCTCCAGTTATCTATCGGCCACTATCGGCTCAGTATTGATACAAGAGATAGAAGGCAATGAGAGGGTGGTATAATATCTGAGCAGAAAACTGTTAGATGCTGAAACCAGGTACCCAGAGGTCGAAAGGTTATGCATGTGCTTGTACATTTCATGCACCAAATTAGGGCATTACTTGTTGGCGGCCAAATGCATGGTAGTGTGCAAAGCCGATGCGGTAAAGTATATGCTATCGGCCCCAGTTCTGAAAGGAAGGATGGGTAAGTGGATTCTGACATTAACAGAGTACTGAAATATGAGTCAGCCAAGGCGGTAAAAGGACAAGTGATTGCTGACTTCATAGTTGAACACCACAAGGAGGGCAATTACGTCGAAGTCGTGCCTTGGATAGTCTTCTTCGATGGATCGGTCTGCAGGCACGGATGTGGCATCGGCCTGATGAAAATCTCGCCTTGGGGGGCATGCTTCAAGTTCACATACACCATCAAGCCGTATCGGACCAACAACCAGGCCGAGTACGAAGCGCTGATCAAAGGGCTGGAACTGCTGAAGGAAATATGGGCCGAGGTAGTCGAGGTCATGGGAGATTCCTAGTTGGTAATCAAGCAATTATCCGAGGAATACGAATGCAGAGATGATGTCCTCAAGTCCGACCATGAAGCGGCTATGGAACTGCTAGGAGATTTCAAGCATGTCACGCTGACCCATATTCCTCGAGAACAGAACGCCGAAGCAAATTCCCTCGCCCAAGGAGGGTCGGGTTACCGACCAATGAGCTCGAAAACAGAAGCAAAAATAACACAGCTAGAGCAGACACAAGAAGCGAGCATAGCGTGCGCAGAAGCCGATGACTGGTGACAGGAAATTATCGACTATCTGGAAAACCCGTCGTCATCGGCCAACAGGAAAATTAGGTGTAAAGCGCTCAAGTATGTACTGCTTGTAGATTTGTTGTACTATAGGACGATTGATGGAGTGTTGCTGAGATGCTTAGACAGAGAAGCCAAAGTAGTAATGTACGAAGTGCACGATGGCGTATGTTGCACACATCAATCGGCCTACAAGATGAAGTGGTTGTTCCAGAGAGTAGGGTACTATTGACCGACCATGCTGGAGGATTGCTTCACATACAACAAGGGCTGTCAAGATTGCCAAAAGTTTGGAAACGTGCAGAGATCCCCAGCATCGGCTATGAACCCGATAATCAAACCTTGGCCGTTCAGGGGCTGGGGCATCGACAGATATATCCTTCGTCAAGCAAAGGGCATAAGTTCATACTGGCAGCTATGGATTACTTCACCAAGTGGGTCGAAGTCATACCACTAAAGAGGGTAACTTCGGTCGATGTGATCAATTTTATAAAAGAACACATTATATACAGGTTCGGAATTCCTCGGACTATAACCACCAATCAAGGATCAGTATTCATCTCAGAGAAGTTCCAACAGTTTGTTGCCGGTATGGGGATCAAGCTACTCAATTCATCTCCTTACTACGCTGAGGCTAATGGATAGGCAGAGGCCTCAAACAAGAGTTTGATCAAGCTAATAAAAAGAAAGATAGCCGAGCAGCCTAGGAGATGGCACAGTTCGCTAGCCGATTCGCTCTGGGCTTATCAGATGGCATGTCACGAGTCCATCCAAGTTCCACCTTATCAGCTGGTATATGAGCATGAAGCAGTACTCCAATGGGAAAATAACATCAGCTCTAGGAGGTTAACCTTGCGAGATCAATTGATAGCCGATGAATACTATAACCTCATGATGGATGAGTCAGAAGAAGTTGCCCAATCCCGGTTGAGGGTGCTAGAGAAGATAAAAGAAAACAAGACTCGAGTATCAAGGCACTATAACAAGAAGGTCAAGTCAAAAACATTTGAAGAAGGTGAATTGGTATGGAAACTGGTCTTGCCGATCGGATCCAGAGCCAACGTTTTTGGCAAGTGGTCACCGAATTGGGAAGGACCCTTTCGGATTTACAAGTGTGCGCCTGGAAACGCGTATATGTTAGAAGGACTGGATGGCAAAGTGTTTGGAAGAGTGTTAAACGGGAAATATCTAAAGAAGTATTACCCGAGCGTACATGATCGGCTAAACCCGATTAACATAGAAGTCGGTACAATCAAGTATCGCCTCAAGATGGCCGATGTTGATACATCGCCCTTAGACCAAAATTCATCACAAATCAAGGCAGAAACAAAAGTCATGGCACAAAAGCAGAAGCTATATTAATCAAGAGAAGAGGTTGCCAAAGGCCGACAAAAGTATCAAGTAATACTGACAAGCCAACTACAGAGGAAAGGTTAAATAATTATAGGCCCAGGTGTTTCTTCAGGGCGGTAATCGCACGCAGGCGAACATTATCGGCCTCCCGGATAGTCCTCAAGTCGTCGGTGTCAGTCCCAACGATTGTCTTCAAGGATCGGTGGCTGTGGAAGGCAACCTGGACAACTAACTTTAAGGTCTACTCTTGGGCGATGATGATCGATGGCAGATTGGCTAGTTTATCTCCCTCAACAGTGAGGCATGCCACAACTTGGGCTTGCTACGCTTCCAAAGCAGCCTTCCTTGACTGCAGGTCGGCGATCTTGGCCGATATGGCTGGCGCAGCCGACTGGAGTTCATCTAGCTTGGCCTTCTCAATGACGGCCTTTTCCCGATTGGCTTCTACCCTTGCTTGGGCTGCAACTTGGAAGGCACGGTCTTTGATCCGTCAGCGAGCCGTCAGCACGGGAAGTCGATGAATTTCAATGTATCCCGCTAGGGCGATGGCGTCGATCAGATCATCGGGTAGCTTTTCTTGCACTTCCTCGATTCTCGATCTGATCGGGCGAGCGTCATTGATCAGTGCATCGATCGGGTAGTCTAGCCTGGCCAGGATGTCTTGAAGAAATGCTTTGAGATCAGCCGACAGATGGACAGGCTCGCTAACATCAGCTTCAGAAGAATCTAGATATTGGCCAACGTCAAAAGAGAAGAAATCCCCCAAGTCCTGAAACAAAAATGGCAGGTAAGGCAAAACCCAAAAAAAGCAAAGGGATGAGCTGAAGAGAAGTTTCCTGTGCCATGGAAGCAACATCGGTTGGCTGATTAGGCGTACTGGTAGACAAGGAGGCTACCTTCGTGGTGACCGTCGGAACCGGATCCGTATCGACCATTGGAGTTGGTAAGATGGGGACGTCGGGGAGCTGGTATGTTAAAAGAAGTAAGGTAATAGCCGAGAATATAAGCTAGGAAGGTCAGAAAAGTAATCAAAAACTCACCTGTGCCGACGAAGTAGTCTGTCGAGAAGGCCGATGAACCACAACCTTTCTCTTTGTGCTAGATCTTAGAGCTGGGCCGGTCCCCACGGACGTAGAAGCCGGGTTTGCAGGAGCGGATATTACACCGGTAGCTAGAGCCGAGCAGGTGACGTCTGTTGGTGCAGGGATGACTTGACAGGGGACTGTAGAAAAAGAAAGTCAGAAAGACGATCGGCTGAATAAAGCAACAGCTATAGTTCAAGAAGCAATTACCTGACACAGCGGAAAGAGATAGGAAATCACTTGCTGGCGGATCTCGGCATCGGAAACTTCTTCAGCGGCAGCGTCAATGGCGGCATCCAATTCAGCCGATAACGCAGGAATTGGCGAAGCTACTGCCATCGTCCTGGCCTTCTTCTTTTTCGGGGCCAAAGTGACCTTCTTACTCCTAAGAGGCCTCTTGGCCGGACTTGGTGGTCCCGAGAACTTCTTGATGTATTCACTTGGGGAAGGTGCACCGTGGCCCGAGGAGAGAGCCGATGAAGAGTATTCAATCGGTTTACCACTTCTGCTGACAGCAGGGATAGCGAGAGTAGGCTGCGAGATGAAAGGTTAGTAGTCATAGAGAAAGTGTGTCACAAGTAAAAGAATGATCTCTGCATGAGAGGTACCTCAGACTCGGAGTATTCATAGTCGGAGTCGATCCGGTTATAGAAAAAACCGACTACTGTCGAAAAGAGATGCTGGTGTAATTCCCACCAGCTGACGTAGAGGTCCAACATCGTGTTTTCGAAGGAGAAAGAGTTCATTGATCCAAATGGGATCACTTCAGCTATCTTACTAATTCTGTCAAATTCTAAAGCCGAAGTCACGTGGCCCCTCATCTTGATCTTGCCAAGGAGGACAAGATCGGCTGGTAGTTGACCACATCCAAGCTGGCGCACTGCGAGGGTTGGATGGTAAAATTCATACGAAGGTCGGGCTGATCGTCCAGTATGGAAACTGACTGGTATCAGACAAGGGGTGAGGGCAAACGCAAGGTTTTCCGAAGAGCACTTATCGGTTGATACTTCTTCCTATCTGAATATGCTATGGACTTCGTAGTCTCTGGAGTCCGGCTATGCGAACCATACGCAGGCGTTGGATTCTGGTCCAAGATAGCACAGCTTGAAAATGTGAGCCAACCGAACTGAGGACATGCGGTGGCTAGGAAAGGAAGAGACCACTTCGCCATATGACATGCATCTTCGGGTCTCTGCTGGCTATGATTCCAGGTAAGATAAAGAAGGAAAGCTGCGTTGGTTGAATGTCGATAGTTCTAGAACCCTGGAAAGGTACAACCGAAGCCACATTTGAAGGAACCACTAGGGCCCAGCAATATGGTCAACTGGCTGGCTGATGGATAGTTTGCTAGATACTTGGTGTAGCAAATGATAGACTGCCCCAAGAAGATACTGACCAAGGGGTAGGGTCCTTCCGTTGGCCAGGCATTCAGCCAAGTTTTCCATATTAGTGGTTGGGCCTAAGGTTTGTCCACAGAACACAAATCGCTCCAACTAGAGATTAAGGAAGGCACTGTGCTCTCTATGATCGGTTGTTCCAGAGTTCTTGTGGTGGGCCTCGATGTACTTTGACCAGCCCCCGATGTTCTTAGTTTGATGCCGATGTTGGAAATTCCCTCTGAGGTTCAAAGGGTTGACAGGAGGCATGATATTCAGGCCAGTTAACATCAATACATCCATGATCGAGGGCTGGTGTGAGTATTCCATGGCCAAATATGAAGGCGTTCAGGGCATCAGACTAGAAATATGACGCTGCTGCGAGGAGAGGTTCATCCTTTTCCATTTCGGATAGGCTGAGTCATATGCAATAGCCAATATCTAATTCCTCCCACTGGGTACCGTAGCTCTTGTATATCCGATTGTACCAGTTCCTCCAACCACTCAAGGGGGTGGGGAAGGATCTAAAAGACTGGGTCCAATCGGAGGTGTTCAACTGGGCATTCTTAAAAGGGATCCGATTGGTTTCAAAACAGATGATTTCAGTTGGGTCAGGGTTCCCCATGGGCCCAAGAAAGTAGAACCTAGGGTTTGGGCTAGGAATCATGATCTAATTTTTGAGTTGCTGGAAAAGAAAACAATGCAGAAGAGTAAATCAGATATGGGGCCGATTGGTAACATAGCATATAGGAGCGATGAAGGAAATTCGCTAACAATAAACCCTACATTCAGAAAACAGGGTATTTAATGGTAGAAAGCAAGGATGGGACCAGAGTAGGGATTTACCTCAGGAACCTTGTATGACGTGTCGGGGGATGAACTCACTGAGGCCATGGTCACCGGTGGAGGCTTGCAATGTCGGGATGACGATGAGCTCGTCTAGCGGCAGCGGGATGCTGGCGGCCACGTACAGAAGATCCGAGCCTGGGGAATGAAATGAGTATGATGAATGCAAGAGTAGGGATCGCCGGAGCTCGAGGAGGAAGGAGGCAATGGTTAGAAGTGGCTAAGTCTAGAAAGGGCGGAAGTTTATAACGCGAGCGAGTAGAAAGTGACCGTTAGCACAGTGCGCCAAAACAGGGGATCCGTTGAGGCTGTGCTGTTGCCTCAGAGAGAGCCCATAGCAGAAATCGGTTACAAGAGAAGGAAATTTCGGAACAATGAATTATTCCGAAATTGGGGGGCATGTGTTAACGCCAAATTTTGGCAAATAGTCATTATTGATTGAAACACGGTTGAGGACCGAATCAGATGAGAAGGCTCGAACCGGCTGGAGATGGGAAGCTGGATGTGGTGTGATTGCAGCCGATAGAGTCTGAATCGGACAAGGATAAGAGTCTGATTGGGCCCAAAGCTTGGATATAGGTTCGGTGTTTAACCGTGAGTACGTGTAGTTTAATTAGGTTTATCTCAGAGTTCGTCTAGGATTCTATTATTTAATTAGAGTCCGGACAATATAAAGTTAGTTAGTAGCGGGTTCTTATCCGGTTAGTTATTTCCTAGGGCTATAAATATGTGTCCGGGGTCCTTGTAAATTATCTCTAGATGAATCTAACTTGACACATCACCTCAAATCTTCGGCTTGCTTGAGCTTTCGGCGCGGGGTTTCTAGTTCGTCGAAACCCATCGATCAACTAAGACAGAACTGTCTCTATTAAATCCGATCTTCTGCTTGGTTGATCGGCAGGTTGAGCTCTATTATTACTTTAATTTGTTTGGTTCATAGGGGCTTATCGCTGGAGTTCTAGCCAACATTACCTTGAGTAATCCGCTAATTGGCTTGTTAGTCTCGTGGATCTTCATGTTTCTATGGTTATATCATGCTGAATTGCATACTGTCTCGGTTAGGTTAGATCTATGTATGTTTGGTATGATCTGTCCGTAGAAGCTTGTTCGATCGGCTGAGCCTAATGAATTGGTCGGTGAATTACGTTGGTTTGCCACCTGGTTATTTACATATTATAATGTTTAGCTGCTATCATGTATGATTACGCCTAGATCTGTATTTACATATTATAATGTTTACATATTATGTCTAGCATGAGTGTTCATGAAATTGGTCATTATTGTTTTATGTTAATAATTAGCGTAGCATCCCAGTTCATATTAAATTCTGCGTCTAGTCTTGTATCAGCTGTCAATCTCATGTACGATAAGTTCTGCAATGGTCCGATCGACCGATTAATCTTAACATTGTCTCGGTTCAGTCCGATCTTTTAAGGTTAATTGGTTGATTGGGTTGTGCAGTGTTTATCCTGCTTCCGACTTAGCCGATTGGGCATATTTATAATTGTCATCATGAAATTCCTGTAAAGCCGATTGTCTAGTCTATCAGCTAGGGTCCTGAGACGGTATCGGTTGTCTGGCCGATAACAGTTTCAGGGTTAACTATTTTCCATGTTATATCATGTCAGTTACAGTATCAAACTGACTGGCACACCCAGTATCTCTAAAAGTTAGGTCCGGCACTGGAATGGACTAAGATTGATTCACCACCGCTCGCCGCGTCCCGTCGAGCCCCCTGTCCCCGCGCCATTGCCACCCATAGCCGGCACCTTTTTATCCTCTTCCTTACCGGGAAGGCGCACTTCTCTTCTTCTTCTGGCCTTCACCTCCTGCCCGGCCCGGAAATAGAACCCAGCCCCCTTTCTGATCCATTCATTTCTGCAAGCAGGCGGGATCCAGAGCTAAGCCCCCTCCTATTCGAAGCCGGGTGTGGCCTCGCCCTTTTGCTCTTCCTTCGGTTTGGCTCCACGAAGGCGCTGCCTAGACAAGGAGCCCCGCTCATATTCAAAAGTTGCCCAGCTTTCAAGACGATGATAATAAGTAGTTAGGCTGCCATTTTTCCAATATCATGGAATAGCATGGCCCGGGGCTAAGGTAACTCCAGTGGGAGAGCCGTGTTATGGGTGACCTTATTGCACGGTTCAGAGAGCACTTGTGTATGTGATGCAAGTGAACGTGTACGAAAAAGCTGTCGTAAAGTTTCGTTGTTCGTTCCGTAGTTGACCCTATCTATGTTTCTACAATGGCCCAAGAACACGCTCATTCTTCAGCCGTACAGAGACTTTTGAATTGTGAGGTACCATTACGAGCTTAATATATACGAGTGTTATTCTGTGAAATAACTCAAATTTCAAATCATTCACTTGCTTCAACTACTCATGCTATGGATGTGGGAGCATCAACTCCGTTCCTTTGGGCTTTTGAGGAGCGGGAGAAATTGTTGGAATTCTATGAAAGAGTCCCGGGAGCCAGGATGCATGCCAGTTTCATACGACCTGGTGGAGTGGCACAAGATCTGCCTCTTGGCTTATGTCGAGATATTGATTCCTCCACACAACAATTTGCTTCTCGTATCGACGAATTAGAAGAGATGTCAACCGGCAACCGTATCTGGAAACAACGATTAGTGGATATTGGTACTGTCACTGCACAGCAAGCAAAGGATTGGGGATTCAGTGGTGTAATGTTAAGAGGTTGTGCAACATGAAGACATTGATAGCAATATGGGGGGAAGTTCCCATCAGGCAACAACGGTTCTGCCTGACCCTACAAAAGCATGGATATGTTGTCAGTGAAGATTTTGTGTGAGGCCGTGGAGACAGCGTACCCAGGGCTGGGGTGAGCTGAGGGGGGACAGCGTAAGTGAGCAAATGTGTGTAAGCCCAGTCAAAGATTCCTATTCTAGGCAGGGCGGGCCATCAACCTTCGAATGGTGTTGGTCCTACGGACCGTGAACGGATTCGCCTCTGGCCTCTGGGCACGTTGGAACCGCATGAGTTCACAGGGGTGGAGCACGGTCCGCCAAAATCGGCATAGGTTAGGTGCTATTGATGGAACATGGTAAGCCCATCTTTCCCCATATGAAAGTGCTGCGGGCACATAGAGATGTGGGTAGAGGAAGTCTCAAAAAGTGAAGGCCGAGCTGTAGGTCACGTGACCTGCACCGAAAAGGTGGCTGACTGGGCTTTCTCCTGGATCAAAGCAGATCAGCTCGCCAAATTCGTCGATCGAATCGGGCGCCCTGGAACGTCGAATGAAAATACATGGTCTTTCTACAACCCTATTTATATGATAGGCCTGGTCCCTTTCCCCCTATCCCTCCCTTATGTTTAGGAGCGGGATCTGCCCAAGAACGACCTGTGGTGGTACGGAAGGCACGGACTCTGCAAGCGTCCCGCACCCTCTAAGAAAGAAACTCCTCAACCATTACAAGATAAAGAAGTATGACGCTCTGTGTCTGACTCTATTGGTCATAGTTCCTTGCTGTTGCGGCCGGTGCTCGTTTGTGCGCGTGTGAACCACCAGTTCATAAGGAAAGATGCCTCTCGTGGCATCTGAGAATGATTCGAGCCGTATGAAGGGAAACTCCCACGTACAGTTTGTTTTGGAGGGGAAGGAGCCCGATAGGGTCCCCCCAATGACTTGGCCCGGGCCTAAGTGAAAGTGAAAAAGTGAAGTGGTGGGCCTACCCTTCCCAACCTGGGGTATGCTGGGATTCGTGAAGAGCAGCACCTTACGATGTTCATGACCAATCAGATCTTGACGTACCAGTAGGTACCAGAGGAGATTGCTATGATCGTTACTGTATCCGTATCGAAGAGATGCGACAAAGTGTTCGGATCATTGTGCAATGTCCTAATCAAATGCCTAGTGGCATGATCAAAGCCGGTGATCGTAAGCTATGTCCTCCATCATGATCCCGAATGAAGCTATCCATGGAATCGTGCGCCGTGTGAAATGCAGATCATCGTCGTTCTTAACTAAGACTCAGGTTAAGCTTCGTCTCGGAACCGTCGTGGGGTTAGGAGTAAAGCATCCTGAGGTTGGCGCATCTCGTTGGGCGTGGAGAAGCATTGGGAACCCCAATATCTTTCTTCGGAGCAGTTTCTTTTCCCGTCCCCTCGCCCCGGCATAGCGCTTCGCTTCCGGTTCTTCGGAAGAATCAACTGACTTCTCCCTTCTTCATTGATCCGGGGGAAAGGGAACCGTCTACCAATTGGGAAGCTAGACATCATGGTTGTGGCTTGATGAGGATAACTAAGCTGACACGCCGGAGTTGGCTGCTGGCACAACAGGGTGGTGCCTTACCGCACCGCAGGCGCACGCGCGGTAGCGTTCGTGGTGGTGCTTCAGGATTCCAATGTACTTCGTCCAAGATCAGAACGAGCTTGTCGACAGACCACTGCCATCCCATTCTTTAGTGAGCTGGAGCGCTGCCATCTTATCCACGGAAAACGCGTCAAGCTATCGCTTCGGGTCGAAGCACTAAAAGAAAAGGACCGGGAAACGCGGTGGCATAGGAACCACGGGAACCCAGGAGGGAGAAAGACGATGTACGGGATACAGGATCCTCGTAGTAGGCTGGACCAAAATCCAGCCGAGAGAGGGCAGCCTTTAGAAGCAACAGGTTGGGAAACCAAGAGAAGGCTTCGCCTTTTCTTATCTTCTTCCCGGCACAAAAAGAGGGATTAGCATTATTGACCCCATGAGAAAGCGCTGACACCTTCCTCGTTGGGGCTCCGGCACTGGGTCCGCGACAGGAAACCGGCTACTAGTTAGGGAGTGAACATAAGGTATCAAGCGGTCCCTCGCAGTTAGGTGCGATGCAATTGCCCCCTATTAGTCAAGTACCCCTCTTCCTATTTTGTTTAGGGGTTAAGGCGAGAAATGGCTTGATGAACCCTTCCGTTCACCACGCACCGGCCCCATTCACTTGCAACTCATAGAGGCTGTAAGTAAACAGTGCCCCACTAAATTCAAAGTGACAGTGGGGTTGAAAGACGAGAGTGCCTACCTCCGAGCCGAGAGTGCCCACCCTTTCTGTCAAGTAGGCTACTTTTTCTGGAACGCAGTCCGAAATAAGCGTTCCTGTGTATATAGATATCTTCGATGCTGTCATTTCGAAATGTCCACTTTAACCCCTCTTTCACCTCCCAAAAAGCTAAGATGGCTGGACGAGCGCAGATGAGGAGCAATAAAACCAAGAATCTCTTTCTTTTCCAAATACTTTATTAAGTTAATGGGCAAAGAGAAGCGCTTTCGCTACTGAGAAAGCGAATGGTCAGTGCGAGGGTTCGACGACTTAGCCGTGCGTTAGTGAAGCGTCATTCTCATAGCGAGGCGCTTCGAGTTAGCGAAGCGCTGTAGTAGCGTCGGAGACTATGTGCTATAATGCTGAACTAAGGACGTTCCGCCTTATCTATAGAAGCAGTCAACTGAGTTCTGAACGAATGGGATCCTTGGTGGGTAATGGCTCAATCAATCTATAGATGGAAAGCCTTATGATGGGAAGCTACCACGTTAGGTTTGGAGAGAGATGGGACCTGTTATAGTTTAGGGGGAGCAGATGCAAGCTTTTTCTTTCCATAGCTGGCCAAATGACTACCGGATCATCGGTCTACTCTACCTCAATTCACCATTTCGAACTTTATACAGAAGGTTTTTCCGTACCAGCTCCTTCTACCTATACCGCAGTTGAAGCACCTAAAGGTGAATTTGGTGTCTTTCTTGTCAGTAATGGGAGTAATCGTCCCTACCGTTGTAAAATAAAAGCACCTGGCTTTGTCCATTCACAAGGACTCGATTCTATGTCCAAACATCACATGCCAGCAGATGTAGTCACCATCATAGGTACTCAAGATATTGTGTTTGGAGAGGTAGATAGATAGGACGTAGTCTTGCTCGATCAGGATCCTAGCTTTATTGCGAGCCAAAACAGCTGTGCTATTCTGTTCTACAGGTAGTATGAAATTTCCCCTTCGTCCACCACTTTACTAGTCTCGGCAGGTTGTTCTTCCTCTAGGTCTCC
This sequence comes from Oryza brachyantha, assembly GCF_000231095.2. NCBI lineage: Eukaryota > Viridiplantae > Streptophyta > Magnoliopsida > Poales > Poaceae > Oryza > Oryza brachyantha. The sequence continues at coordinate 17,569,984 of NC_023165.2, forward strand.
CCATTCCCAACGAATATTTCTTCGTGGGCTATAAGACATTAACAACTGGCTCTCGAGTATTCCTATCATCAAGTTTTCTATTTCCATTATAAAGTTCGCGGGTATAAGTCAAAAGGTTAGCTCGCTTATTTGGCTAAACCATCCAAACAAGAAAAAGAAATATGGCACCGACATTTCCAATGGTAGTCAAGTTCACTGGAATAGGTTCTTTGAGCTATGATCCACCACTGTCGAATCAGCAGTAACGAAGTAAGTGAATTATTCATTGAGAACTTCCTATGGCATTCAGCCTTTTCCTTCAGCTTAGCGCCCTCACTGCTACTTCTCTCTATTAAGCTGCCGTCCATAAGCATGCATACTGGCGCTCTTGGCTAGGCCCCTATCTAATTAGCGGGTTATTATAACAATAAAAAAAGAAGCCACCACTCTGTTGCGCCGCTGCCCCGTACGCCACCACCCGCGCCACGTGCTCGTCTCCCCGCTCGCCTTGCTGCCACACGTCGGGACGTCGTTGCGCCACGCTCGCTTCGCCGCCACACGTCGGGGGAGGCCGCCGCCGCCGCGTTCCGTCATCACCCCTCGCCGCCGCTTGACGCGTTGAGTCATCACACGCCACTCGCCGTCGTCTCCCGTCACCGCATCACCACCGCCGCCCCGCACAACACCACCACCCCGCACGACATCGCCACTGCCGCTCCCGCACGCCACCATTTCCGCTGCCCTGCGCACCACCACCGCCGACGCGCCGCCATGCCGCCATGCGTCAAGCCATCGTCGCACCCTGCGCACACGCGTCGCGGCCGCCCCCACACCATCGCCCTGCCACCAAGCCACCGCAGCCATCGTCTAGTCACCGTCGCGCCGCGCCGCTGGCCCGGCCGACGTCGAGCCGCCGTTTGCGCATATAAAAGGGAGGGTGACGACCCCCCCCCTCCCGACGCTGTGCTCTCGCCCCGCCTCTGCCCCTCCTCTCGCCTCACTCCACCATGTCGCCACTGAACTCTGGGAGCCGCCGACCACCGCTGAGTCGGCCACGCCGTGAGCTGCCGCCACCGCCGGTCGAAGCCTCCCCTCCTGCTCCGTTTCCCCAGCTCGCCCCTCTACTTCCTACTCTTTAAAGGGGCCGGCCGGTTGGGCCTAAATGGGCCACTCCTTCCCTTCTACTCCCTTTTCCTGTTTTTTTCCTTTTAAATCAAGTCTAAATTACCTCCGTCCATACAAGTTTCAGTAGCTGTTATTTATTTGCTTCTAAATTTTTTAACCAATTTATTTCCTTTTCTACTTATAAATACTATTTCTAAAAATAACTACTCCTGTTTTATTTTCCTTCCTTTCTGGTTTATTTACTTATACCAAATATTTTAATATTTTAGAACTCAAAACCGATTTGTTTCAATATCTTCGTCTCTGAAACCAGAGCCACCATCTATATTTCCCTCGGCCACATTAATTTCGGACTTGTGAAATATTTCGGCTAGCCGGCACCTTGCCGTTACTTTCTTGACCACCCCGAGACCGGTTTTATCTCGCGACTTATCGACCTTTCCGTTTTGTCGGATTTTGGAGTCACGAACGAGTTGGGCGAGGAGCCGAGTTCGCAAGACTTCGAACAAGGCAAGTCACCACACCATTTGACCATGTTGAACCTATGTTTCTAAAATGCATTCTTTTACTTTAAATTGCATGCAGAACAATTAGAGATCCATTGTAGTTAGTTATACCCGTCATATGTTTGATTACCCTAAAATCCTTGTAGCCTCATTACTCAACTATAACTTAGTCAATCTATGGCATTGCTTAGTCTTGCTATTAGCTGCATTTTATTCAATGTTATACTTTTGAAATGATTATGATGATGTTGAGGCATTACTCAGTGGGAGTAATTGCATTATGGTGGGTGGAGACATGAGCGCCACCCAGCCATGTTGAGAATGAGTTTTTATGATAAAAACTGTTTTTGATCGGGGCGGAATAGTGAGAATATGGGTGGTTCTAGGGAATGGTTATCTCGCCCTGATCAGTTAAGGACTGAGCCATGCAGCTATACATAAAACGACCACCTTACAACCATGTTTCTCGAATGGGTATAGACCTAGCTTAGTAAATAGCCAAGTGGAGGCGGTGCCCATGGCGTGGTGGTTCTTATGAGTGTGCAAGTAGGCAGGAAGCCTATTGCATAGGGGATGACCGGGTAGGTTAGTCCCAGTGAGTTGTGATGTGTTGTGTATGTGTTTATTGGTTTACTCCCCCCTTGAGGACGCCAGAACTCCCCTCACTGCTAGCAAAGGACATCTAGAGTGCAACGGGGACTAAAGTTCATGGAGCGGACACTGTCAAAGTAAGGTTATCGAAAAGCTTTGCCATGACCGTTTCATGTGTTGGGATGAAGCACATGTGTTGGGTAGTCGTGGAGCACGGAGAAAGTGTACAACCATTGCAGTGTGTTTATATCTATTCGAATAGCCGCGCTCTCGGATATGAGCACCGGGACATGGCATACATATGGCTAGACTCATAAAACCCAGTAATGAGTATGGGATGAGAATGAAAGTGTGGCATGTGTCTAGGTGATTCTCTCCTTGAGATGCAAGGGGATGGATTATCAAGAAGATGGCATGACTGCCATGGAGAGAAACCATCAGTGGATGGCTGACAGAACCTTCATGGCTGTTAAATTACACTCATGGTATAGAAATTACCTCTAGAAAATAGGTTTTGTGAAAACTATTTGCGAATGCTGCTTTTATGCTAAAGAACCCTATAGCTTCCTTATGATAACCTTGTATGTGCATATTTCCGTGGTGACTTGTTGAGTACCTCTGTACTCACCCTTGCTTCAACCACCATCTGTGTACGAGGAAGAACCAGTTGCAGATCCCTACGAGTGTTTCGAGGATCTCCCTACGGAAGAAGACGCTTAGTGGAGGCTTGCCCTCCAGTTGTTGCCTGTGTGTGTACCACCACCTAGATGCTGCTATCTCTACTACCCTGTTTTATTACTGTTCTTTAAGTTTCAAACTCTTTGTCTGGCCAAATGCCTGGTTGTAATAAGCCCTATGAGGCACTGTTGTATGAACTACTGATGCTACGACTTGATATCTTGTGTACCATCTACTCGATCCAGGGAATGGTATAATTAAGCATGAGGTAATCCGATACTCGAGATCGGGGTGCCACATTATACAGCTCTAATCAAAGTAAAACTATTTAAATCGCCATGCTCGTGGTTATTGGACGATCGATTGAGATTCACTATGATTAGTTCCATTATTTTCATAACTAAATGGATATGGTAAAAGTTACTAAGATAGTTGAGCTAGTGCTATGTGTTTAAAATGGTATTAGCGGATGTGTTTTAAGTTGTATTAGTGGGAGAGCTAGTATTGTTGACGTCAAAACTTGACCCAATGACGTGTCAAAGGAAGGGCTGGGAGTCACTCTAAGACCGCTCCAGTGCAAGACCTAAATTCCTAGAATGTGTGCGAGCGTGGCAGTCAGTTTGATCCTACAACTAAAAAGATAAATAAATAGTAAAACAAGTTGATCGGCTATGGAGCCAATAGGTAACAAAAAATCTAGCCGATTGGATGTTGATGTAGAAGTGTTTAGCCGATAGGCTGAACGATCGGCTGTCGAAAGCTTGGATCGACTGGGAATTCGATACAAATATACTTGAATAATTAAATAAAAATGAATCATGTGTTACAATCGGCTAAAACCAACTAGCATGTAATTCTCATAAGCCGATGCAACATAAATAGTTACTGATCTAAATAAATTAAGCTGATTGGTGTAAACATAATGCAGTAAGACAATCGGCTACTTTATTGATATAAATATAATGAACTTGTAGATCGGCAAGGATCATCAGCTATAGACGACGAACAATCAATCAAGATCTATAAAATATCTAGTCTAGCTTACTTGGAATAATCTTAGAAGATCGGACCAAACCGAGACAGCTCAAGATTACGCCTAACAATGTCAGGCTAGGTACTAGACAGATCTAGATCGCTATCAAGCCGATGACTGCTAGCTTATCGGCTAGTACTCTGATAAAACAATGAGCAATATATATCAATATGATATAAACTACTTGATAAATGCAATCTAATAGATCAGACCAAACTGATACAGTATCAAATTGAATATGCCAAATAGAAAATATCAAAGTGGTTGGCCAGATCAACCCAAGGTACAATAGTAACCTATGTTAAAACTGATACGATAACTAGCAATCGCACAAGCAAATCAGAAGATCAGACCAAACCGAGACAGTTCTAATCTAGTTGATACAATTACCTTGGCTAGCGGAACGTAGGACTTACCCCTTCGCCGGAGACCAAACCGCGTCGGGTGCCCAGTTCCGCCAGTGTTGAAACCTTGGAAAAGAGGGTGGCGATGCGCCAAGAATAATTGATCTGTATTGAGATGTAGATGATTTACAATGACCCCAGATATACATATTTGTACTCATGGACGGATACAAGTCCATGTCGGACACAACACACGACTCCTAATAGATAAAAAGAAATAACGAACGAGTCCTATTTAGACTCTAACTCTAATCCCTATTGGATACGACATTGTTTCCTAATAAATAAAAGAAACAAACAAGTTCCGATCGGACTCTAACTCTCTCAGAGATAAAAGGAAAAATCTAAACTAACTTTAATTAATAGACAAAATTATGCCGTCATATCTTGGTCTTCACGATCCCGTGTTGAATTCGAACTCTTCGGATAGAATTTCTGTCGGTGATTGCGTCTTTCCTTATCCGAATTCACTAAGAAATTTTACTAAATTTTGGTGATGAAAGTGGTTTAACACAATATTAGTGTTGGGCCTAGTACGGTGTGGTTTAGCATTGATCAGTAGTTAGTTTAATACTTTTACTTCATTACTGTTCATTTAACTGTTGATTTTGCTTTTGCCAAAGTAATGGTTTATAACTGTTGTTTTTGCAAAAGTGAGCCTTTAGCCGTATTTTCTTTGTACATTCTTATACATTTGCCCTATCACCAGAAGCCAAAAGCCAAAGTTGTGTTCAACAAGGAGATATTCGAAGACTGGAAAAGTTGCTACGCTCAAGTGCTGCCTGTGGGGCTATGCCAATGTTTTCGCTTCTACGAAATACTACATTAGATTTTGTTTTTTATACATCGTTAATACTCTGTTTATTTTATTTATTTATTTATTTAATATGATGGATATGTACTGAATTATCGTAGTGTGTACTTAGGTTGTATGTTCCGAGATATAATACATACTATTGATCGAAAATTAGTGTAAATTTCTGAGCGTGACACCAAGTATCACCGTTTTTTCCAAATTGTAGTTATGATCAGCTCATCGAAGATCGATGCAATCAAAGTTGAGCTTATTGAGTAGTGCTTAGATCATATCAGGCAGCGGTCGTCGTCTTCGATCCACGGGTGGCTGCTGCGGGGAGGGATGGTGTGGTGGAGGTCGGAGTGGGAAGGGAAGGGTGATGGCGGAGAATAGAGAGATGAAGAGTCCCCGTGGATGGCCAGTCTGATCGATTCTCTCCAGATTAGGAAGTGTGGATAGATGGAAACGAGAAAAGAAAAACAATGACTAGTCAAAGGTTTTGTTTTACGTTACCGTGGTTTTGTGGTTTATAGGGTTTTTTCTATACATTATGGATTTATCTATAAATTAAAAGATTGGAAGGGGCTGATATAAAACACTTAAGGGATTGACATGTACAAACTATGTTGTCAGACTCACAGGACACTTCCGCGTGGGACGTTAAGGCTCTGTTTAGTTCCTAAATACTTTTCTAAAAAATCACATCGAATTTATAGACACCTAAATAAACCATTAAATATACATAAACAGTAAAATTAATTACATAGTTATGGGGAAAATCGTGAGACGAATATTTTGAGCCTAATTACTACATGATTAGCCATAGTTGCTACAATAAGCAATACATGCTAACGATAGATTATTAGACTCAAAAATTATTCTCGCGGTTTCTAGACAGAATCTAAAATTTATTTTGTAATTAACTACGTTTATTACTTCAAATAAATAGCCGTACGCGTCGACGTGACCTCAAAATTTTGAGAACTGAACGCACCCTAGGTGGAACCAATTTTTGGTGAGACACTCCGATAGTACATCGTGTACTGTGAATGCCAACTGTCACGGTCTTCCGTTGGATGGCATCACCGTGTTTCTAAATTATGGCAGTTTAAGGACTGTTTGGATCCATGTAAGAACTGAACGCACCCTAGGTGGAACCAATTTTTGGTGAGACACTCCGATAGTACATCGTGTACTGTGAATGCCAACTGTCACGATCTTCCGTTGGATGGCATCACCGTGTTTCTAAATTATGGCAGTTTAGGGACTGTTTGGATCCATGTACTTTTTTTAAGTCCCTTGTCATATCGGATGTTTGATGTTAATTAAGAGTATTAAATATAGACCGATAACAAAACTAATTGCATAAATAAAGACTATTTCATTAGACAAATTTTTAAGCCTAATTAAGCCACGGTTAGCAAATGTTTACTGTAGCATCACATTATCTAATCATGGAGTAATTAGGCTCAATACATTCATCTCGCAAAATCGTCCAAAATATGAGGTGTGTTTTATTAATAGTCTATTTAATACTTCTAATAAGTATCCAAACATTCGATGTGACAGGGACTAAAAAAAGTCCATAGATATCCAAACAGGGTCTTTGTTCACGAATTTTTTGTCACGTTGAACATTTGATCGAACGTTGAAAGAGGTTTTCCGACACGAATAAAAAAAGAATTTCAGGTAGGCCTATTCAATAATATCCCCTTTACACCTTGGTGTCCCTTACCCCTTCATCGTTCGTTCACCGTATACAGGTCCATGGTCCCTCAGGTATACAGGTCCCGCAGGCACCAATGGTCCATCAGGCCTTCACACACTGTGTCCATCGGACTAGAGATGTTAAGCTAGCCATTGAAGTAAGTGGCTCTCCCACTTATATCTTAGATCCTTTGCCCTTTCACAACCAAGATGTGACTATTCAACATTTCATACCTCATCTGGAAACTGCGAGACGAATCTTTTGAACTTAATTAATTCGTCATTAGCATACGCGGGTTACTGTAGCACTTATGACTAATTAGGATAAAAAGATTCATCTCACAATTTTCCTCTAACCGTGTAATTAGTTTTAAAATTTTATCTATATTTAATGCTCTATTTAGGTGTCCAAAGATTCGATTTGATGTTTTTTGAAAATAATTTTTGGAACTAAGCAGGCCAATGACGAAAATTTTTCATTCCTAAAGTGCGACCTCTTTTAGTATAGGGATATTAAGAAATTTATATGATTAGAGAAAATTGTGAGCAGAAGAAAATATAGGTATAAAAATTAAATACAGAATAGTTACCATTGATTAAGATGAGGAGCTAGGTGGGTAGTTTCATTTTAACATAAATGGTGGGAGGTAGTAATAGCTTCATTTTTAAAACACAAGTATATACCAATGATAATTGACAAAAACCTGGCTTTACATAATATACCACCTACCTCATCCACCGTGATAATACTCGCTCTAGTTTTTTTAGTTTTTTATTTGACGCCATTTTCTTTTAATCTATATTTGACTATTTATTTTAGTTAAAAAATATATGATTATCAATTATTTTGTTATGATATTACTAAAGGAAATCTAACAATAACTTATAACTTTAAATATTTGTTAAAAAATAAATAAGATAAATAGTTATACTTAGACGTAAAAGTTAACGGTATCAAATTAAAAAATTAAAAAGATAGTATGATTTTGCTCCCTCTATTGTTAAAAAATGCTTACATTGTCGTAAAATAACTTTATTTTTATTAATTCTACACATATAAAAAAAATATAATACCCTTCGCTTTATTGCATCCCAACATAATTATTTCCAATTTTATTCAGTTCTAATGTATTTGTTATTTACATTACAAATGTCAATTCAATAAGTATTTAAAAATAAACTTATTTTGAAACAAACAATATGTGATTGTATAAAGATAAACTTTAGAACAAACAAGACATAACAAAAATAACCTAATTTTGGAATGGAAGAAGAATACATTTTGAACAAAATCACATGGCAGGCCCCTACGAAGAACATATATTCTGAAAGTGCTTAACACATAAGGTTGAACACATAAAACTATACCAATAAAAAGTGACAAGGATTAAATCGAACTGGGAAGCACAAAACTGGGGAGCAAATTCATGTTGAGGCAATTCAATTTCAAACATACGGAGTACTACACCAGATTCACAAATTCAGACAAGCTGCTTACTGGTGGTAAGTTTTTATTCACTATCACTGGATCGACTGGAGTGTGATGGAGAGACGGGATGTTGTGCTTGTGGTTGCTCTTCCTCCAGAATGTTCACCACGGCATGGGCCACCTCAACGCCGCCGCACCCGACGGCGTTCACCACCCGGCACCGTCCGCCGGTCACGGCCCCGCACCGGCTGACGTCCACCGCCCTGCACATCTCGACCACCACGCTGCCGCACCAGTCGACGCGCGCGGCCTTGCACCGCGCCAGGCGCACCTCGCCGAAGCTCTCCACGTCGGTGCGCCTGCACCTGGCGGCGCGCAGCGCGCCGCCGCCCCGGACCCGCGCCTGGCGGCACCGCTCGAGGGACACCCTGCCGGCCTGCTCCACCTCCGCGGCGCGGCACCGCGTGACGGACACCGCCCGCGCGCCGTCCACCCGCGCCGCAGCGCACCGGACGAACGACGCGGAGTCGACGCCCTCGGCGGCGGCGTCCCCGCACAGGGTGAAGACGACGCTGCCCCCGCCTCCGCCGCGCACGACGACGCTCCGGACGCCGTTCGCGGAGAGGCTCCCGGCGCTGGCGACGGTGACCGTGCCGCCGAGACTTGCGGTGAGGGTGCCCTCGTGGATGGCCGTCTCCACGCCGTCGACGACGACGACGAACAGGTGGTGGGCAGTGACGGTGGAGGAGGCTTCACCGGCCTTGGGATCGACGAGCGCCATTGCCGTAATGCCGTTTGCGTGGCGGTGGGCGCTAGCCTTGCTTTCGATTCCTTTCCTCTGGGTAGTTTGGGTAGTTGTTAGGTAAGCGGTCGACGAAAAAATGTCTTTGCTTTAAAAGCCAAAGGACAGATGCATTCTTTAGAAGAGAATGGTGGGTGTTGGGTCGGTCATATGACTCATATTTCATTTGTCTGCGAGAAGCAAAGGTTGTGTTTAGATTAAGAAAATTTTTGAAAGAACTGTTATATTAAATATTTAACCGGATATCGGAAGGGGTTTTCGGATATGAATGAAAAAAAAATGAATTTCACGGCTAGCATACAAACCACGAGACGAATCTTTCGAGCATAATTAATCCGTCATTAGCACATGTTGGTTACTGTAGCACTCATGGCTAATCATGGACTAATTAAGCTCAAAAGATTCGTCTCAAGATTTCTTACATAACTGTGCAATTAGTTTTCTAGTTCATCTATGTTTAATGTTTTATTTAGGTGTCAAAAAATTCGATGTGATGTTTTAAAAAAAAATTTTTGGGAACTAAACAAGGCCTACTCCATTTCATTTGTTTGCCAGAAGTCTGCCAATCCGTCACCAAAAACTAACATCGAACAAAAATTTTGTTTTTACGATTCCAATCTTTTTCTTTTTTGCTTATGCTTTTCACCGAAATTTATTTTTAGCTGGTTTTGGGCTTTTCACCAAAATTTATTTTTCCGCGTTGACCTTTAAATCGCTAACAGTACGTATATGAAAGTTTTATTCATCAGTGATTTTTTGTTTGCAAATACGTCGTTAGGCTTTTTTATTAAAAATCAAATACACCGGCTTGTTAGTTAACGACTAAAGAATTTAATGCTTATACACCTAGAAAGGACATTTACAGTTTGAAATACTGTGGAGATTTCTTTGTTGTAGAGGAATTTTTGACATTTTTGCATGAGCTTCCCCGGATGTTTTGGATAAAAAAGAATCCAAAAATATGACCGAGTTGTTAACTATGAGAATCTCATATGCAGGGGTGTAATGATTTTTTTCTTCACTGTGCCAGGGGCGAACAAGAACTCTGTCCAAATTTGTTACTGCCTCCTTTCTGAAATAATTTTATTCTCTGTGAAAAGAAAAATAAAGTTATTTTGGGATTAGAAGGATAAAGATATTTTGAGATTAAAACGTGATGTCAAATTGTGACTAGAACATTGCCCATTTAGCTTAATATATATAGGAGAGGGTCTGCTCTTGACACTAGGTAGATAATGTGATCCAGCTTACAGTGTCATAGCTTCTGAGCGGCGAACACGAGTGCTAGACATATTTTTTTCATATCTAGATCTAATGATGTGTGGTCGGGATAATATATATCAAAGATATGGGCCCAGGGGTATCCCCTGTGTGCAGACGGCGCACAATGATTGTGGGCCCAAGGACCCAAGCCCCGAGGGAGAAGGGGAAAAGAGGTCGGGCCCCAGGAGATCGCGCGCCACCGGGGGTTAGGGCAGAAAGAGGGCTGGTTGGACAAGCGCCAGAAGGGTCGGGGCGCCCCCGACCCCCTCGACGCGCCGGGGGCGAAGCTGCGAGGCCTACCACGCGTCAGGGGTGACTTCAATGCCAAACCACCTCATTTAATGTAATGGGAGGGTGCCTAATGCACCATGATGTTCTCATGATGAGTGCGTGCGTGCGCCCGTGCCACTAATGCGGCACCAGCGCACACCCCCCGTTTACTCTCTTCCATGGAAAAGGTGGAAAAAGTACAGGCCATCCTGACAACAAGTGGCGTCCCTGTCACCGTAGGGATGGCATGTCCCTCTCCATCGGTGTCGCATTAAATGCGATAGACAGCTGCTAGGAGGCGATGCCGGCTGCTCTGTTCGGACCGCCGAGTTCTAAGGACTGCTGCACATGTCGCCTACCCTCCGACCAAGGGAACCGGACGACATAATTGAATGATGAGCTATGCAGCAGCCGTTGGTAGGAATCATGATAGTTGTGATGTCCCCTGTCAGTATAAAAAGAGGCCCTGGGCAACAGACAAAACAAGGAGAACATTCCCACATGAGCTTGTAACACATTTACTCATATAGAGCTCAATCAACAGGGAGTAGGGTATTATGCCTCACGGTGGCCTGAACCTGTATAACTCCTCTTCGTCCAGTGGGGAGCCCGATGTCACACCCGGAGTTTAATCCTAAGCCTAATTCGCACAAGAAATTCGTAAATAATAATTGGCTTAATTAACTCAAGAAAAACCCTCTAAAGGAATTAATTAAAGTAAATCGAAGTCCGCAAATTGTTAACGGGATTTAAACTTAAATTGCAGAATATAAAATTTTGTTACAAAAATTTAATTTAAAATTCGGCAAAGGTGAGGCTTTCCTTTTCTCTTTTTTTCCCTCTTCCTTTTTCCCCTTTTTCCTCTTTCTTTTCCCTCCCCTTTTCTTTTCTCCTTCCTCCTCCCTCAACCCGGCCTAGCTCCCCAGCCTCCCTCCTTCCTCCCGCGCGCCATCCTCCCCTCTCGGCTAGGCCGCCTCGGCCCAGCTGCCCTGTTGTCGGCCCAGCGCGCCCGCTCACGAAGTCCGGCCTGCCTCCCCGCGCCGGCCGAGTCCGACTCCGTCACATCGCCACCGCCGTGCCCGCAACCGCCGCCGCCGAATCTACCGCCGTGGCCGACTCGGTCTCCAACCACCGCCCCGTCCTAGCCGGCCACCTCCCCTATAAAATCCTGCACCCCGTGCGCCGCCACCGTCTTTTCTCCACCCGCCCGAACCGCCGCCACGCCCGACCTCCTCGCCGCCGCAGATCCAATCGCGTTGTCTGCTCGTCGCCGCCCTCCTCACCGGTCGCCATCACACGTTCCGCCACCACGCCCTCACTACCGCCGGTGAGCGCCCCCAACCTTCCCCTCCTCCTCTCCTTTCCTTCCGCCACCGTTGCCGGTGCGCCCGCATCATCGCCGCGCGCCGGGGGTTGCTTGCCACCGCCGGGTTGCTACCCGACGTCGTCGTCGCCTCGCGGCCGCCGTGTCGTCGCCGTCAAGTGCCGCCACCGTCTTCTGCCGCCGCACGCCGTCGCCACCTCGGCCGGTCATTGCCGCCGTCGTCCTGCCCGCGCTGGAGCCGCCTACGTGCCACCTCCGTGCCACCTTCATGCCGACCCTCCCCCCCTCGTGGCTGCGTCGCCGCCCCTCCCCGTCGGCATGTTCCGCCCAGGCCGCCACGCCCGGTCACCATCGCTGAGAGCCACCGGCCAGCGTCTCCCTCTACTCCCCTGTCCCCCCCTGATAGGTGGGCCCCACCTGTCAGCTTCTCCCTCCTCTCTCCCCTCTGTGGCCCACCGGTCAGTCCCTCCTCTCTCTGCTTTCCCCGGGCCCATGGGTCATCCCCTCTTTCCTCCCCTCTCCCACTGACAAGTGGCCCCCTCCCATCAGCCTCCTCTCTCCTCCGCTGATGTCAGCAGCCCTATTAATTGCGTAATAATTGATTTAGGACTTTTCAGTTTAGTTAAAAAAACCAGAAAACTTCTAAAATTCATAACTAATCCATCCGGTCTCCGTTTAAGTCCATTCAAATTTCATTAAATTCATAAAATTGTCAAGAATCCATTAAAAATGCTTTCTTTTGCTGTTTCAGTAGAGTTTGTGCATGTTTTATTTATTGTCGTACTTTGTCGCTTAGATTCGGACCATGCTGTAGCGCCGGTTTATTTCGAGATCGTCGCCGAAGTACCCCCAGGACCAAAGCATGGCAAGTGGCACTCATCTTGATCATATTGAACCCATTATTGCAAATTCTCTACTTTATTTATTCAAACATACATCGTTTTACTCAAAGTATTTATAGTATTTATTTTATTGATAACATGTTATTATGCCGTTGTTTATCCAACTTTATTCATGCTAGATCAGGGGTAACTTGAGTAGAGTTAGGCCCTAGGTTAATGCTTAGTTGTGCTTAGAACAAGTAGCTCATGGGATCACACTTTAATCATGATTAGTCTTGAATAGCTGTTAATTATGATTCATTACCCGGTTCGGGTTAATGCCAACTAAAATATTGATAATGATGGGCTGTGGATGCATGGTTTTGAGAGTGCACCCATGGTAATTAAGGACCGGTTCACGGGAAACCCTGGAAGTAATTTACTGCTAACCACATGCCGAAATGGGTAAGATGGGATTTGGAGCATGGCTTCGAACTATTTGACGTACCAAGCCAAGGGTAGGCGTGATGGAGTATGGACGGGACATCATGGTGTAACGATGGCCTCTACTGCTTCAGGATCTACCAAGGCACAAGAGGGGACTGCCCGACTTGGTGTAAAGGAGGGGGTGAAACCTGAAGTGCGGTGCGATTAAATAGGGAGGGTTATGTGACGGGTCCTATCGCGGTCTCCTTTCCAGTATACCTTGGTGGTATGTCGGCGCATGTTCAAGTACAGTGGAGTCATGTCTGTGGGTATAGTAGTACACCTATGATCAGAGTATAATCTATTTGAATAGCCGTGTCCATAGTCAAGGGCGGACTCCCAGCTTCACTGTGATTAGTTGAACCTTTTAGTGACTTCTGTAAACTAGCTTTCACTTGAGACTACTGCAACATGGTGTAGCGTTGAGTAGTGGTTGGACCTGTCGCAGCGTGGTGCAACGTTGGATAGTGATGTGGTATTTTAGGACTGTTATTTATGTATTTATTCTTTTGTTTACTTAATTACCTTTATTCAACTTAATCTTTGTGATTTATTAAATGCTGCTTTATTGCAACTAACACTAGCCTGTCCTTGATGATCCTTATGCATCATTGATTATCCTCTTTTCCATGCTGTTTGTTGAGTACGGTGGTTTGTACTCAGCCTTGCTCAATTTCCCCCTTCAGAGTTAGAAGCTGAATCCGACAATTTCCCCCATCAGAGTTAGAAGTTGAATCCGATTAAGGTGACTCTCAGGAGTGAGTTGTTCCACCGTCAAAGCGTTGTCTGTGGACTGGAGCCATACCCGCTGGAGCTAGTCTACGTTATCTTTTCCGCTGCATTTCTCGATTAGATTAAGTGTTATTTTCAGTTGTTTTTAAGAACGATGGTTATGTAATCAACATTGTCTTTTTGTGTATCCTAGCTGGTCCTGGACAAGGATTTTATTACATAATTAAGTTCAGAAATTCGTGTGAGGAATTTCTGGGCGTGACACCCGACCCCCTGGGATCCACTTCGCATTTACTTTCTTGCTTCCATCGAGGCTTTCGGCCCTTAACTTTGCATCCCTAGGCCAAACTCACAAAAGGCGGTCTCACTAACTCCCACTTGAGGAGCTCACGCTCCGAAAATATAAAAGAGACTTTAAAATGATAGGATCGATGATTAAGGTTAGGGTGTCACTTGCCTTGCACTACACCTTGCAGAAGCTCCACAATGACTTCGAAGTAAACTGGCACGTCAGTGGAATCGGAATCTACACGACAAACAATGCAAACAAGCAAAAACATGCTATAAGACTACTGAAACAGAACAAGAAACTATTTTTAATGGATTCTTGAATAAATTATTGATCCACCATAACTTGAATGGGCTTAAATAGACTTCAGAATTAAACAGACTTCAGAATTATTAGTTATGATTTTTAGAAGTTATGTTATTTTCTTGTTTAACCTGCAGAAAGACGGGTTAACGACTTTTTAACAGCAACCTAAACAAAACAGGAAAATAGCTGGGAAAAACGAAAGTCACTAGACCGAGGACGGGTTAACAACTCAGGCATGGCTTGCAGATTCGTACGCCGAACTTGTTAATGGGAAGGCTGGAAAAACCGGACGAAACACGAATCCGTACGACAGGACAAAAATGCGCATGAATCAAAGATTCGCATGACGAATCAGTATCAAAACGCAGGTCATGAACGTACGGCCGAAACAACAATAGGGTTAGCGCGGGATTAACGACGGGATTTAACGACCCGTTAAACTGAAATTTAACCTCGCTAAACCAGAAAGTTAATGACTTTAACAAAAAATCAACTTACGAAATGAGGATTTGCAGTGTAGATTGATAATCTGTTAACTAGACTCGCTAGAAACCTAAGCGACAATGCGATCTAGCAAAAAGATTGGTTCGCTAGCGAATACAGTGGTGGCAGCCATGCATTAGGCAGCGGCGGCTAGGGCAGGTGTCGGTAGGGCTGTGGCTCGGTAAGGTGGGGCCCTCGGTAAGGTGGGGCGCAACACGGGAAGTGACAACGCGGCTAGTGGCGTGTGGCAGAGCGGCGACGCAACTAGCTCAGCTAGGGTGGCAGCGGCCAGCTGCGGCTAGGGCAGGCGCAAGGCAGTGGCTTGGGTGGTGGCGCTAAACCCAGTGGCGGATCTACCACCATGGCTAGGGGGGCTTCAGCCCCCCTGGTCCCTCTGCGCTATTGAAGTCCCTACTTCGCCCCCACAACAAACATTTTGGTATTACTGAAGAGAAGCATGGGCTAAAAGCAATTCTCTCTCGTCCAGCCCCTCCTAATATTTTTTCTGGATCTACCACTGCGCTAAACCACACCACTATTATATTAGGCCACCTCGAACAATAAAGATAACATACTATCTCTAAGTATTCTAAAAGACAACTTCTTTAGTGATCTAGCTCTTAGCAAATAACTTATAATATAAATGATCGCACAATTCATTCTCACTTGACATTAAAATATATACAATAGACTATCTCTTAATTAAGAGATAGCTAGTTTTTATCTCTTCTCTATTAAAAAATATATAGTATATCTTATAGATAGCCATTAGAGGCCTTAGGGTCAAAGAGGTTGTGGTGTTATAATTTATCATGAAAAAGTATATACATATATATATATATATATATATATATATATTAACCTATACTGAATTATATTTTTTTTAAACCAAAGAGCATAATTTCTACATATCTCCCACGGCGACCTCTTCATCTCAACCCATACTTTTTGAGAATCTACCGGTGCGAGATGACCTAGCAGATGATCGGGTTAGCATGTCTCCTAAGAGTAACATAAATCAGATGTCTTATGAAGTCATCTCTTCGAATGATCAGGGAGACTCATCAGCAAAAAAGAATAATAATGATATTTTTCTCAATGTAGCAAATTTATAATGCCCATTTACATAATCAACCCAAGTATTTTCCAAAGGTAGATCAACACATAATTATTTATCTGTATCATGTCTGTGTAACGTTCTCCACTTCTTAGTCAAAGTACACTATACATATGTTTCCGTACAAACAAAACACTCGAAAACTATATTACATTATTACGTAACATGCACTATATATGAAATTCAGTAGTACTACTATATTAACCATACCGATACAGACGACGCACGTATATGTGCATCAGCCAAAAATAGACCAATCGTCGGCACTCGGCGATGCGCGATGTCTGCTTAATTCACTTGCTCACGATTTCCAAAGGGACCGCATACACTGGTTCACCGTCTTGATACTGATGCGTCATCGTCGGCTTCTCCAGACATACCGCCGGCTGCTCGATCACGTTCACCTTGCCACGGCGCACCGCCACGCTGCCGCAGCCCGACACGGTCGCGGCGCGGCACCGGTCCACGCGCACGGCGCCGCACCGGCTCACGTCGGCGGACCCGCACCGCTCGATGCCCAGGGCGCCGCACCAGTCGGCGCGCGCGGCGCGGCACCGCCCCACGGCGACGTCGGCGCACCCGCCCACGTCGGCCTCGCGGCACCGCCCGACGCGCAGCTCCCCGGCGCCGCGCACGCGCGCCGCGCCCTTGCACCGGCGGATGGCCACCGCGCCGGCGCGCTCCACGTCCGCGGACCGGCACCGCCGCACGGACACCTCCCGCGCCCCGTCCGCCCGCACGGCGTCGCACCGGTGGAAAGACGCGGCGCCGCAGTCCTCCGCGGCCGCGAAGCCGCACCGGGTGAAGCTCACGTGGCCGCCGCTGCCCCCGCCGCGCACCACGACGTGCTGGAGACGGTCCACCCTGAGGACGCCCGGGCTGATCACGGTGAGCGTGCCTCCGTTGCACCGGAGCACACCCTCGTGGATGGCTGTCTCCACGCCGTCGACGAGGACGGTGAATTGGTGGTCGTCTTTGACGGTCGTGGCAGCGGAGGGAGGAGTTGTCGGGTCTACTGCCACCATTTTTGCTTGGGTATTTTACTTGTAGTGTTTGTGTTGATTCGAGGATAGATGTCCAAGGTGCTTAAAAGGACGGTGTTGCTTAAGAGCTAAGGCGCTTCTAGCAAGAAGTTGCTGTCAAATTATGAGCGAGGCTTGAATTCTTGATCGAGATGGCTCGTTTCTTCGAGTCTTGGAGAAAGCTACAGCTACCGCTCATCCGTTTGTGAATTAAATACAGTTGATTGTGACATGGGCTATACGTGTTACCTATAGTTCAACAAGAAAATATGAAGTCAGATTACATGATAGAATAAAAACTGATAAAAGAATCAGTAAAAAAAAGAAAAAATGATAAAACTGGCTATAATAGATCACCTTAGATTTTACTGGGTTGGAAAACATAGGATATATATATACATGTATACATACACACATAAGGTTTAGTATAGCTAAATGCACCCATCGACTCTTCCTCACACTGTAAATTATTCAAGAGTAATTTGTTTACTAAATCAAGAGTTAATTAACTAAAATTAAATGATTAAATAAAAGTATTAAAAGGCCATAAATATCTTTTATGTATTTGTTGTGCCGAAATTAATTAAGAAGATTTTTAACGAAACTTTCGTAACATTCTAAATAAATTAAATAAAAAGACATTACTTTTTCTTTGTTTTTCTTTCCGGGCCGTGGACCTATTTTTCCCTTACCATGGGCCCTCTGCCTCTGCCACCGTCTCCCTCCCTCTTCATGGTTGACTCCTCCTTCCCCCATGTGTCCGTCCTCTCTCTCCACTTCTAACCCTTTGCTTTTGTTTTTCTTAATAGAATCCCAATTGGATTCATTTATTTTGTTTCCACCGGAGTTAGGTACAGTTTAGTTCCTAAAAACATCACATCAAACCTTTAGACACCTAAATAAAACATTAAATATACGTAAACATTAAAAGATGTTTTGAGCTTAATTAGGATATGATTAGTCATAAGTGCTATAATAACCAACATGTGTTAATGATGGATTAATTAGACTCAAAAGATTCACTCGCGGTTTTCAGACGGAATCTGAAATTTTTTTATAATTAGACTCCATTTAATATTTTAAATGTGTGACTGTACGTGTTAATGTTATCTTTCTTCTAAAAATTTTTCCCACTTAAACGGACCTTAGAATCTAATTTTGCAACTCCACGTCTCCGTTTTTTTCCTACCTGCTACCTGCCTACCGTTCGTGCGCCACCTCCGGCGCACTGCCGCTGCCTGCTAGCCGCTACTGCCGGCCATCACCGATAAGTTATTAGAGGCTGTTTGAATCAGAAGCTTTTTTTACTTCCTTGTCATATCGGATGTTTGGATGTTAACTAGAAATATTAAATATAGACTGATAACAAAACTAATTGCATAAATAAAGGTTATTTCATTAGACAAATTTTTTAAGCCTAATTAAGCCATGATTAGCAAATATTTAGTGTAGCATCACATCCGTTAATCATTGACTAATTAGGCTCAATAGATTCGTCTCGTGAAATAGTCCAAAATATAAGGTGAGTTTTATTAATAGTCTATATTTAATGCTTCTAATTAATGTCCAAACATTCGATATAACAGGGACTTAAAAAAGTCGTGGGGATCCAAACAAGGTCTTAGTGACTGGCAGCTAGCTGTGTTTGTGATCTGGATCTAACTAGCTAAGTGCCAGCCAAAAAACCTAGTCAAAGGGTACTCAAACACATCCGTGAGGGGTCGTATAATAAACCCGTCACGGAAGTCATCGATGATGAGTTTAATATGCCCCGTCACCAATGAGTCATCGGTGAAAGACTCTAAATTATTTCTCGTCACTGATAAGTCATTAGTGACGGGCACTTATTGTGGCCTTTGAGGGATGATTTGTGCCGAGCCCAAATTTTGGTCCGTGAAGAATGATATGTCATCGATAACAGACCAAACCTCTTACTATCATCTACAGTAGACCTAATTTCAGATGAGTAGATCTGTGGCAGGCTGCTGGGCCTCATCACGGATGGCCAATCTGCTTTACTAGGTTATGTAGAAGTGAGAGGTGATACATTGTTTAGTCTTGGGACCCAATTATGTGAGTCCATGCTTATCACATTCTTTTATTTTTAACAGAGGAAGACAACGCAATGGTATACCGTTCAAACGGTATAGGCCTGATACATATGTAATACATCCGTTTTATAATGTAAGATATTTGATTTTTTTAGGTATAACGTTTGACTATTCGTCTTATTTAAAAATTTAGTGTAAATATAAAAAATGACAAGTCATGCTTAAGGTTCTTTTGATAATAAAATAAGTCACAAGCAAAATAAATAATATTTTCATAATATTTTTAATAAGATAAATGGTCAAACATTATAAGCAAAAGAGTTAAACATACTACGTTATAAAATAGAGAGTAACAAGTATGATACCTATATGTATATGTATGAGACACATCAATACAGTTTCGAACAGTTCCAAAACCAATGCAATGGTTCTGCCTAGGTTGCGCAACACCTGTAAATCTTAAATGCAACTAATGCTCACCATCAACCTTTCCGAGCATCGTCTTTCCATTGCATTTTTTTAGAACACAGTACAACGCAGACGTTCAAAACGCACGCACACTCCCCCTAGAATGTACGCATGCAAACCCTATCCCTGTGAACACCTTCGAAAACCGCCGGCAAGATCTATAGAAGTCACTCTTACCATTGCACTTTAAATGCCAACATTACCAAATTTTCTTGAATATGACTCCTGCTATAGCGGCAATAGTGCATCAAAACTATTCTTGTAGAATTGGTTACGACTTAGAGCAAGCACAATAGCAAGCTACGAACTATAAGTTTATGGAAAGGAGAGAAAATAAAAAATAAACTGTGTTGACTTTTATATAACAGATAGCTCTACACATGCATTAAATACATAAGTAAAGAAAATATAGATAGCAGAAACATATTGAAGTTGATGTTATAGCTGAGATATTATATATGTTAACTCTATATAAATTTATAACTACTAGTTGACTCTGCTATTAAATTTGCTCTTAGGAAACCTTGTGCATAAAAAACATGAAAAA
Source organism: Oryza brachyantha (assembly GCF_000231095.2). NCBI lineage: Eukaryota > Viridiplantae > Streptophyta > Magnoliopsida > Poales > Poaceae > Oryza > Oryza brachyantha. The sequence goes on from NC_023165.2 coordinate 17,590,213, forward strand.
ATTAATTAATTGAACTCAGTCTCGAAGTCGGACGGTCCAAATGTGGGGCCAATGTTAATCAGAAGGTCGTGCTGCTGATCAAAATACCTGCCCGGTTAGATCATATAAATAAGGCTGGTCACCTAGAAGCAAGTATAATAGTAAGATATAAGTCAGCTAAATACCGATGCGAAAGAGAGAGGGAATGAGAGAGGAGAAGCGGAATATAGGTTTATAGCCAGCTCAGTCACAGGAACCAAGAAATTTTGTGAGAGAGACACATGAGTTCTATATTGATGATAAAGAGTTAATTAATATATGAGTGGACTGAGGAGAAGAATATAAAGATTTTTATAGCCAGCCAGCTGTTGGTTATTTTATTAGCGTTGCTCTAGATAAGGCTCGGTTTTCAACCTGTGCCATAAACTAATCTTAGTGTCAAATTAAGGTGTCAGCATAGAAGAAGCGATTGGGTTGGGGAAAGCAAGGGGATTGTAATTAGAGAAAAGTAATTAAAGAGGACGGAGACAGCCATGACAAAATATAGAGACACCTGAGTGTTCTGTTCGTTTCTGGTTGGGAAAAGCAACATGGCTGGGTTTGTAACCGGCCATGTTGGGCCTATAGCCGGCCCAATGTATTATCCTTGAAACATATTATGCTGAGTTCATGTTTGTCAATAATCGTGATAACTTCCTTTAAAAAATGAACTACTGAGTTTTATAACTCCAGAAGTATGCTAAGCTTTTTTTTGAAATTCTTATGTTTTTTCTCATACTTCCAAAACCATCGGCTGGTGTATTGTAATAGTGAACCTTTTTTTTCCTAAACAAATCTTTTCCTTGGTAACAAATGATTCCTCCATCGAAATTATAAGATATATATTTTACACGGTCTTCACTACCATGCTTTGACCATTAATTTCTTTCACGATAACAACTACTCCCTCCGCCCCTCAAAAATGCAACATTTCAGTTCCCATGCCGAGTGTTTGACCGTCTGTTTTATTTAAAAAAATTAGTCACACATAAATTATTATTCATGTTTTATTATCTAATAAAAATAAAAATATTAATCGTAAAATTTTTAATAAGACGAAGAGTCAAATCTAAAACTGAAAAATTGATTTGTTTTGTGACAGCGAGAGTACAAGACTACTATCACATGCAACTATTTTAAAATATGAATCAAAAAAACTAGACAACGTCATGTCGTCCAGGGGACGGGATAGTTAAAGGGGACGAATCCACGTCCTTCCATCCGGACCTTTCCGAGCTCGGCCGTCGCGATGTGCCTGTCTCCGTCGACGTGTACACATCGAAGGTGATGCGTAGCTCGGCCTCCTGCTCGGCGTCCCTGCAGGCGCAGCCGTGGAACGCCACGAACTCCCCGAGGTCGACGAAGCCGTCGCGGTTGGTGTCGAGCTCGCTCATCATGGCCACCACCTCGCACAGCATGATACCTCGCACCGGCGTCGAGCATCCTCGCCGCGATTCCTTGTCGTTCTTCCCTTCTTGCAGGCAACTCGGCCAATGAACCATACGGTACCGTCTGGTACCATGTGATACCTGCATCTTTTTAAGCTTTCTTTTATCACGCGACGCTACGATATCAAATGATTATATCATCTGGTATCATACGTGGGGCGCATCTGAGCGTGGAGGCGGGAGGCGTGCGGCACATGGCGGCGATACTGCGACGACGGCGAAGGCAGGCGTCGCCTGATACCATGTGATATCTTTTTAAACCTCCTTTGTCACACGACACTACGATACCAGATGATACCAAGTAGTATTATCTGGTACCATACCAGTGATATCATCTGGTATCATATGTGAGGTACATCTGAGCGCGGAGGCGAAAGGCATGGGCACACTGCAGCGAGTGCAATGACGGCGGAGGTGCGGACGTGGGGGCGCATGGAGGTGGGCGGAATGCCGGGACGGCGGAGGCGAGAGGCACGTGACGTTGGTGGAGGCGGGCGAACGTGGGCGAAATGCAGGCATGCAGCGACGTGCGGAGCACGTAGGCATGCAACGACATGTAGGCATGCAGCGATACCCAACAACACAATGCGCGGACACGATTTTCTCTTCTCCGCTGCTTCCCGTCCGACGAAATCCGTGCTGTAGTCCCTCTCAATATGAATATATAAATATAAAATGCATAATATTAACCATACACATTGTCAGTATAATTATTAGTCAAAAGTTATCAAGATTGATTCTCCTAAAAAATAGGGTGCTTTATAATTTTGGACCAAGGGAGTAAATGCCATATAGTTATACTAGCTAAATATATGTGATATGCTACCGATAAATAAACTATGCATGTGCTAGCATTGTTTGGAACAAGTTAATTATGAGATATTTGAAACAATTTCATCCCTATTCTAGAATTCAAATAATATGTTAATAATGTGTAGAATGATCTTTCTTTAACATTAAAGAACATGGAGTAGCTGGTAAAAAATCACCATAGGAGATGGGTGGTAGATTCACCACCACCATTGTCTTCTTCAGCAGTGTTTTCTTTCAATGCTTAGTCAACGCAGATGCAGATTCAACAGTGCTTTACAATACCATGTGACAGTGACGCCAATCATTTTTTTTTTCAAATTCCATTGTTAATCGGTGTTTTTTTATTGCATATATGTTTAAGGATTATATGGAGTACTAAACATGGCACCAATGATTTCTCGTCTTAGATCCACCTGTGGGTTAAAGGTGAACGGGATTGGACTTAAAATAGGCGCATAATGATGTGTTCTCAAGTGTCCCAATTTTTATGAGAGAAATAACTTGGATTGTAAGGATGTGAATGTGACAATTCGACTATAACCGTCTATGCACGTTGCGTCTAAGCAATCACTACAACTAGTATGTGTTCGTAATCCTGACGAAGCACGGTTAGCTTAACCACAAGTGTATTAGTTCTTGGGAGAAATCAAGAACTAATAAGAACAAGGTGAGGAACCAACTCAATTGCAAATAGAAAGATGAATGATTCTAATAAAAAACAGAGGTGGTGTTCCGTAAAGATTATATATAATGTAATCTAACCGGCAATTAATGGCTTTACAGAGCAAAATAACTATCCTAAACTTTGATCTAAATAAAAATAGAAAAACTGTGAAGGGTATCTAGCTATTTAAATCGGTAGATGCCAAGGGTCATGTTCTTGGCACTGCGTAAGGAGGCTTCCAGCTTCCTAATGGGCGTGCATTCGCACAACCACCAACCTATGTATCTTATCCATCCAAGTATTTTTCTGGTCATCGTCTTCTTCACATGTTCTCCTAATTCCCAAATCAAACAGATTTCTTTCTCGCCAAAACCAGCGTCTCTATGTTGTTGGCTTTATCCGGCAACGGCCTCTCTCCCTCCACCCCCCTCCCGCACTCCGTCCAGTGAGCACTTCCCGCAAAGTGTAAATGCAAGAGGATGGCATCCCTGCGGTAAACTCCCTGCGTCAAGCTCCTTTCGTCCTTCTTCTAGTGAGTTCATCTCAAGAACTAGGTGGGCCCCTACTCCCCCGTCCCATCGCCACCGCTTGGCCACGCCACTATCTTCCCCACCACGGGCCTACCCCGATCGACCTAAGCTATTTGGGCATCAACTTTCCCCTAATGCTCCCCCTTGGCCGAACCCCTCCCACTGCATGCCCTCTCAATCTCATAGTTATGACCGCACGTCGCTGTCTTATTGCTAGCCTACTGCCCTCTCTCAACCTCGTAGTTCCAGCGGCACATTGCTACCACCCGTCTTTCCGGCCCCTTCCCAGCCATCTCTTCAAGCCCAGAAATGCCTCTACTTACCTCCCAACCAAGGGCGGATACAGGAGTAGGGTAGCTTGGGCTTAGCCCAATTTCTGATCCTAAATATGTACTGAAATTTTATTTTAAAACTTTAAATACGAGAAGATAAAGAAAAAATTATATAAATTCAACTAATTGAGCTCTACGTTTGAAAATATTCTGGCTCCGCCACTGCTCCCAACACCGTCCTCCTCCTCTCCTAACCCTAAAATCCTAATTGGAACACCAAGATTATGCATTGATCTGGCAAAAACCGCTCCCTCATCCATGGCATGCAGGAGTTGTTGCTAACTCGAAATCTCGCTCTCTCGATCTCACTAGTGATAGGTATGGCCCGATCAGCCCAAACTGGCCCAAGCCAAAAAAGCCTAAGCCTAGCCAGGCCTAACCATGCAACGGGTTGGACCTAGGTCTAGATTGAAGCCCAAAAGTAAAAAAAAAAAACAAAATTTATGAAAAGGGTGAAGATGACTAGCTTGACCCGATAAGAGCATGCACTATGCAGGCTACTCATATGAGTAGTCTAAACATGCCACATGAGATAAGGGTATTAGCTCTACAATGCAATCCACATCTATATACTTTTTTATGAGTCTTTATTTTTTTTAATAGAGAGAATCTTCTCGGCTCTCATCTTCCCCTCTCTCCCAACGCATCTCCTCTTCGCAAATCTTCGCCAGGGCGGCGGAGCGACCTTCACCTAGGAGGCGGTGGATGAAGCCTGGCCGGGGCGGATCGAACCCGGCGCCAGTGGAGCAACCTCGGTGGTGGCGGCGGCAGCGAATTGAGCCCAGCCGCAGCGGAGCGTGCGGCGGTGGAGCAAGCTCACTGGAGACGGCGGCACGAGCTCGGCGGTGACGGTGCAAGCTCACTGGAGACGGTGGCGCGAGCTCGGCGATGCGGAGCAAGGTCCTGACCCGCCGCATCTCTCCAGACTACTACTGTCACACCCGGAGTTTCGTCCTAAGCCTTAAATCGTAAAAAGAAATTCGTAAGTAACAATTGGCTTAATTAACTCAGGAAGAATCCCTCTAAAAGGACCTAATTCAATTAAATCGTGGCTCGCAAATCGACTAACAGGATTTAAATTCAAATTGCAGAAGTATAAAATTTGGCAAAACAAATTAATTTAAAACTCGGCAAAAGTGGGGTTTTCCTTTTTCCCTCCTTTTTCCTTTCTTTTTCCCTTCCTTCCCAAATTGGGCCGAAGTCCAATTTTCCTCCCTCTTCCTTTTTCCTTTTTTTCTTTTTCTTCTCCTTCCTTCCCGGGCCGGCCCAGCCGAGCCGGCCCATCTTCCCGCTCAGCCGGCCCAGCCGAGTCGGCCTCCCTCCGCCCGCCAGCGCGCGCCCCGCCTGGGCCGCTGCTCGGCCCATCTCCCGCGCTCGCCCGCTCGCCCGCGCCGCGAAGTCCGCGCCGCCTCCCTCCTCTCTCTCGCGCCACTGACAGGTGGGGCCCACCTGTCAGCGACCGAGCTCCGCCAGCCCGCGCCGCAACCGCGCCGGCCGAGTCCGAGTCCGCCGCCGCGCCGCAACCGCCGCCGCCGCAACGGTCGCCGCCGAGACCGCGTCGTCGCCGACTCGGTCTCCAACCTCCGCCCGCCCTAGCCGGTGCCGCCACCCTATAAATCCCGAGCCGCCGCACGCCGTCGCCCACTTTCCGCCGTCGCTCGTGTCGCCGCCGCGCTGCCGCCTCTCGCCGCCGCCGTGCAATCTTGACACCAGTCGCCGGTCGTCGCCGCCTAGCCGCGTCATCGTCTCCGCCTCGGTGTCGCCGACCTTTCCTGGGCTCTCGTCGTCGCCGGTGGACGTCTCGCGCCCGTCGCGGCTCCTCCAACCTCTCCGCCGCCACGTCTCGCCCGTCGCCGTCACCCGTCGATCTCCGCCGCCGCCGCCGATCTTCCGCTCCCGCCCGCGTCGCCACCTCCGCCTCGGTCTCGCCGACCCGCCCGCACCCTCGCAGCCGCCGGTGAGCACCCGCACCCTCCTCCCCTCTTTCTCTCCCTTTCCGGGCGACCGCCGCCGAGTCGCACGCCGTCGCCGGACGGGTGCGAAGCTCGTCACTCCCACCGGCCGCCGTGGTCGTCGTCACCTCCGCGTCGCCGACGTTTGGCCGCCGTCGCTTGCGCCCGCGCGTGTCCGCGCTCGCCGCTCGCCGGTCATCGCCGTGCTAGCCGTCGCCGCTGTTCTGCCGGTTGCGCCTGTGCGTCGCCGCCTCGGCCGTCGTCGCCGTCGCGCCGTCGTCGCTCGCCGGTCGTCGCCGTCACGCCGTCGCCGTCGTCCCGCAGCCACCGTCGCGTCGCCCGCCGGTCGCCGCCGTGCGCCCGAGCCGCGCGCTCGCTGCTCCCCTCCTCTCTGTTCCTCTCTCGCTGACGAGTGGGTCCCACCTGTCAGTCTCTCCCTCTTCCCCTCTCTCATCGACAGGTGGTCCCCACCTGTCAGCCGTCAGCTTCCTCTCTCCTCGCTGACGTCAGCAGCCCCATTAATTGCGCAATAATTGATTTAGGACTTTTCTGTTTAGCTAAAAAACCCAGAAAACTTCTAAAATTCATAAGTAATTCATCTAGTCTCCGTTTAGGTCCATTCAAATTTCATTAAATTCATAAAATTACCAAGAATCCATTAAAAATAGTTTCTTTTGCTGTTTCAGTAGAGTTTGTGCCTGTTTTATTTATTTTTATGCTTTGTCGCTTAGATTCGGACCCCGCTGAAGAGCCGGTTTACTTCGAGATCGTCACCGAAGTTCCCCAAGGGTCAGAGCAAGGCAAGTGACACTCATCCTTGAACATATTGAACCCATTATTGCAAATTCCCCGCTTTATTATTTCAAATATGCATTGTTTTAATTAAAGTACTTACTTTATGTTATTTCCGGGTAAACCTTATTATTATGCCGTTGTTTATCCAACTTTATTCATTGCTGGACCAAGGGTAACTTGACTAGAGATAGGCCTAGGTTAATGCTTAGCCATGCTTAGAACAAATAGCTCATGGGATCACATTTAATCATGCTTAGTTCTGAATAGCTGAGATAATAACTCATTACCCGGTTCGGGTTAATGTCAACTAAAATATTGATAATGGTGGGCTGTGGGTGTATGGTTTTGAGAGTCGCACCCATGGCGATTAAAGACCGGTTCACGGGAAACCCTGGAAGTAATTAAGTGCTAACCACATGCCGAAATGGGTAAGGTGGGATTTGGAGCATGACTTCGAACTATTTGACGTACCCAGGCAAGGGTAGGCGTGATGGAGTATGGACGGGCAATCGTGGTGTAACGAAAGCTTCTCCTGCTTCCGGATCTACCAAGGCACAAGAGGGGACTGCCCGACTTGTTGTAAAGGAGGGGGTGAAACCTGAAGTGTGGTGCGATTAAATAGGGAGGGTTGTGTAACGGGTCCTATCACGGTCTCCTTTCCGGTATACCATGGTGGTATGTCGGCGCACGTTCAAGTGTAGTGGAGTCGTGTCTTGTGGGTACAGTAGTACACCTCTGATCAGAGTATAAACTATTCGAATAGCCGTGCCCACGGTTACGGGCGAACTCCCAGCTTCACTGTGATTAGTGAACCTTAATAACTTGAGTAAACTGGTTATCACTCGGGACTACTGCAACGTGGTGTAACGTTGAGTAGTGGTTGGGCCTGTTGCAACGTGGTGTAACGTTGGACAGTGTTGTGGTATTTTACAACTGTTTATTTATTTATGCTTTACTGTACTTAATTACCTTTATTCTTTAAGCTCTGTTATTTGTTTAAACTGCTGCTTTATCGCAACTAACCCTAGCCTGTCCTTGTTAATCCCATTGCATCATTTATTCTTCCCCTTGTCCGTGTTACTTGTTGAGTACGGTGGTTTGTACTCAGCCTTGCTTAACTTTCCCACCCCAGAGCTAGAAGTCGAGTCCGATGGAGGTGCCTCTCAGGAGTGAGCTGTTCCGCCGTCGAAGTGTTGCCTGTGGACTGGAGCCGTACCCGCTGGAGCTAGTCTACCCTTTTTCTTTCCGCTGCATTTCCGCTAGAATAAGTGTAATTTTCAGTTGTTTCTAAGAACGATGGTTATGTAATCAACATTGTCTTTTTGTGTACCCTGGCTGGTCCTGGACAGGGATTTAATACACAATTAAGTTCAGAAATTCGTGTGAGGAATTTCTGTGCGTGACAACTACCTTTTGGGCTTCATTCTGACAAAGCTACTAGATCTTCTGCTGGATACGTGCACCCCTACTGGGGCACTCGTAGGGGTGGATATCGAGCTAGCTCGGCTGAGTTTAGCTCGTTAAGATAACGAGTTAGCTCGACTCGGCTCGTTATCTTAACGAGCTAAAAACCCAGCTCGGCTCGACTCGTTGGAAAGCTCGAGCTAGCTCGTTAGGCTCATGAGCTGATGCAGCCTAGGACTAGGAGACGGTGCGCTGGAGAAGCTTGGGGCAGTGGCCAGGAGTGGAGCGGTGCGAGGCGGCCGCCGTGGCGGAGCGGCGCGGGGCGGTGGCCGACGGCCATCGGCTAAGTGGCAGGGGCGGCGGCCGTCGGTGGAGTGGCGCGAGGCGACGGCAACGGCAGAGGAGCTCGGCCAGCGGTCGTGGCAAAGCGGCGTGAGGCGGCGACCATCGACGGAGGAGCTTGGCCGGCGGCCACAACGGAGTGACGCGAGGCGGCGGCCGTCGACGGAGGAGCTTGGGGCGGCGACCATGGCGGAGTGACGCGAGGAGGCGGCCGTCGGAGGGGGAGTTCGGTGGAGAAGCTCGGGGCAACGCGAGGTTGACCGTCGGCTGCATGCGACGGTGGTGGAGGAGCTCACGACTGCTACCTTGTCCTTTGACTATGGTTTTTCTTATTGGGCAATGGGCTGTCTGGTGGGCCTCCGTGTTGGGGTGGGCTCTGGCTCGTTGGGCTCGTGAGCAGCTTGCAAGCCAGCTTGTGCTGGCTCGTTATCTCTAACGAGCTAAAATGCTAGCTCGGCTCATTAGAAAATTGAAACGAGCGGAGTCGAGTCGAGCCGAGCTTTTCACGAGTCGAGCGAGCTAACGAGTCACGAGCTTTCTGTCTACCCCTGGGCACTCGTCACGTTGGAGCATATCGCATGCCGTAGAGGTCAGGGTCATGTTGGGTGCGGGTTTCTTTTTTCCCTAATTGTTTGACTTAGGATGGAGTCGAGCTGGATTTTCTGTGCAGACTTTTTTCGGCCTTACCGGCTTTGGTGAGGAGCGTCGGCGCATGACGGCGCAAGGTTGGAGCTTGGAAGCGCGTTTCCTCGTCGGATCGACGACTTCGGTCACCGTGGTGCGCACGCGCGCGAGGAAATTCCTGGTGCTAAAAGCGCGAGGTGGCTTGGCGCGCGCGTAAATGCTCCGGACAGATGGCAGCTATCCAGAGGCTTTCGTTGAACCGCAGGAAGAAACGGACGGCTGTGATTCTGATGAAAGTTATGGCTGGGAAGTGGAAAACAGAAAAAAAAAAGGGCAAAAAATAAAAAATAAAAAAGAACTGAACATGTTCGCCGTCCCGGCGTCGCGCTCCGTGTCGGACTCTAATCTGACGTCGGTCTTCCGTGTCGGATATCCGCTTCTCCCGGTACGGTAGGCGCCCGACACCTTAAATACTGAACCGTCGGCGGCGGAACAGAGGTGATCACGCCCGCCACTCGACCATGGCTGACTCGTTCAAGCAAGACGGCGCCGTGCAGGCGAAGAACATGGCCGAGCGCTGCTTCCTCCGCGGCGACGTGGCTGGAGCGAAGCAATGGTGCCAGAACGCGCAGAGGCTGGACCCGGACCTCCCCGGCGTCGCCCAGGCCGCGGCCGCCTACGCCGTGCACTGCGCGGCGGCGCGGAAGGTCCTCGGGCCCGACGGCTGTGGGCCCGACTGGTACGCCGTGCTCGGCCTGCCCCCGCCGCGCTCCGGCCTTCTCACCCACGACGCCGTCAAGAAGCAGTACCGGAAGCTGTGCCTGCTGGTGCACCCCGACAAGAACACCTCCCCCGCCGCCGACGGCGCGTTCAAGTTCGTCCAGGACGCCTGGAAGGCACTCTCGGCTAGCCATCCCCCGCCGGAGGCCGCCGCCGCGCCGTGCACGCGTCCGAAGCGGGCGGAAGACCTGTACCGCACCAAGCCGGCGACAGCGTCGGCCAGGAAGCCGCCCGAACCACCCAAGCCGACACGGCAACAACAACCGCCGCCGCCGCCGCCGAAACAGACCGCACCGAGGAGACCTCAGGTCGTGCAGATGCGTCGGTCTGCACAACCGGTGCCAGCGCAGACGACTCGTTCCGGGCAGAAACCACAGCGGAAGACGACGGCGCCGCCGCCGCCGGTAGCGAGGCCCCCATCACCGGACAGGGGAAAATGCCAGTACTGCGGCGCTCGCACGGTTATCCGAGGCGCGGTAGGCGCCAAATCTTTTCGGTGCATGAGCTGCCACCGGAGCCCCATGGACGACAAGCCGCGCTGTTCTGACGACGAATATGATGACGAATATGACGACCACGACTACTACGACGATGGACCATGGTGAAATCTGGTGATGTTAGTTTTTTATTTTTTTGTTGGAGATATAATGAGTAGAAATATAATTGTTTATTAATCTAGATCTTCCTCCGAGTTTTCATGTTAGAAATTCCAGTATCACCATTGTAGGTGTGTCCGTTGTAAAGATTATTTATTGTCTCATATATACCGGCCTCTCGTCAGTAAGACATCCAAAATTTTGGTTTCAGGACGGATTTTGAGATTAAAAGGATAAGGCAAACTTCATGGTTTGTTTACAGGAACTTATTTTTTTTAATGGAACGGGAAAGGAGAATTGCGGATACATATTTGTTGTATATGCATATAAAATTAAATTAAGTAAATGGGATGGTAACTCTCATCATAAATTGATAGTATTAGTGCCTAACTAATTATTAGATTGAACTACATTAAGTATATTCTAAATGTATATAGAGCTTTTGATTTCAAATTATATGATATAGATTCTTAACATCCATTTACACTTAAAATATAGTCTCTATATAAACTCCTACTAATTGTCATAACTATCTAGCACTTGTACAAACAAGGGATTGGTCCTGAAAATAAAAAAATTCATGCTAGCCTCGCATTAACTCTCCTATATAAACGCCCAATCCTTTGCCTCTTACCAAGCACGTCCCTTGGCTGTCAGGTAGTCGTGTAAAAACTGGAAATCGATCGCTGTCTAATTCTCTAGCTCGTACTAGGGATGGCAAAATTCCCGCCCCAACGGGCAGTTGCCGGGGGAAATTTCGTCCCGCGGGAAATCTAGAGTAGAGTAGGGCCCCAGTTTTTGGGGGGTCGGGAGGAGGAGGACAGTTTTAACCCGTGGGGCACCAAAAGAATAAAAAAGAAAAAAGAAAAAAATCAACTATTAAGCTAGCATGCTAGCCCACCGCTGCAGCAAAACGCTAGTCTCGTGTTGGTGCATCCCAGTCGGCCGCCAGTCCTAGTCCGCTACCGCTACAGAGGGCTGACGCCGCCCTCTGCAAGCCCGTTGCCCTCTTGTTAACGCTAGAATTTGGATAATTGTCGTTATAGATTAAATTGTGATTAAAGACTGAATTGGATAGGAAACAGGGCAATCGGATAGAAGACTAGGCAGAATACGACTCGGATTCAGCCAATAGAGTATGGATCGGATAAGAAATAGAGTATGATTGGACCTAGAATGTTACAGATAGATTCAGAAATAATCAGATTTCGTGTAATTTAATTTTATCTATTAGTTAGAGTTAGTTTAGATTTTTCCTTTATCTCTAAGAGAGTCAGAGTCCAATCGAGACTTGTGTGTTAGAGATCCGTTTAGTATATATCCTAACATTGCTATGCGTAATCTTGAACTGTGTTGGTTGAGTCCGATCTTCTATGATTATTGTAAGCAATCTAAGCTACATATTTTATAGATCTTGGTCGTTTGTCAGTCATTTATAGTCAATGATCTTTGCCAATCTACATACTTATCATATTTACATCAATAGAGTAGCGGATTGACTTACTATGTTATTTTTACACCAATCGACTTGATTTATTTAGATCGGCAGTTATTTAGGTTGCATTGGCTTATGAGAATTACATGTAACTTGGGTTTAGCCGATCGTAACACATGATTCATTGTTTATTCCAAGTAATTCAACGGTTTATTTATTAGCCCTATCTATCTTCATGTTTCCTATAATTATGTCGTGCTCAACTTTATATTGTCTTGGTTAAGTCCGATCTATGTATGTTTGGTTCAATTTGGTTATAGGGGCTCGTCCGATCGACTAATATTAATAAGTAACTTGGGGATTACGTTGGTCTACTATTTAATTCAAATATGTTTCTATCAAGTTTCTAGCCAATCCAAGCTTTTTACAGTCGATTGCTCAGTCTATCGGCTAACCGTTGTGGCATTAACATCCGATCGGCTGGATTATTAGTTACCAATCGGCTCGATAGCTGATCGACTTGTTTTATTCTTCCTCAAATCATTTGCAGGATCAAACTGACTGGTACGTCCGCATATCTTCTAAGAATTTAGGTCCTGTACCGAACTCCTAGGCCTTTGTGTGTGACACGTCAACATTTACATCTTGACATCAACACCTCTGCTCCCCGCCCTCCGCTTTCAGGCCAGCCGGTCTGCCCGCCGCCCTCCGACAACAGTGCACCCCCCCCCCGACCTCCGCCTGAATTACTATGTTATTTTTATACCAATCGACTTGATTTATTTAGATCGGCAGTTATTTAGGTTGCATTGGCTTATGAGAATTACATGTAACTTGGGTTTAGCCGATCGTAACACATGATTCATTGTTTATTCCAAGTAATTCAACGGTTTATTTATTAGCCCTATCTGTCTTCATGTTTCCTATAATTATATCGTGCTCAACTTTATATTGTCTTGGTTAAGTCCGATCTATGTATGTTTGGTTCAATTTGGTTATAGGGGCTCGTCCGATCGACTAATATTAATAAGTAACTTGGGGATTATGTTGGTCTACTATTTAATTCAAATATGTTTATATCAAGTTTCTAGCCAATCCAAGCTTTTTACAGTCGATTGCTCAGTCTATCGGCTAACCGTTGCGGCATTAACATCCGATCGGCTGGATTATTAGTTACCAATCGGCTCGATAGCTGATCGACTTGTTTTATTCTTCCTCAAATCATTTGCAGCATATCTTCTAAGAATTTAGGTCCTGTACCGAACTCCTAGGCCTTTGTGTGTGACACGTTAACATTTACATCTTGACATCAACACCTCTGCTCCCCCCCCCCCCCCCCCCCCCCCCCGACCTCCGCCTGACGCCGGCATGCTCCCTCCACCCAAGTCCCGACGCAGCCCAGGCGTCGACGGCCGATCTGTGAGACAGATTTGTTCTCGTTTTGCATTGCTGACACGATTTCTGGAATACTATGCATACACTCTGTCTTGCATTGTTGCAACAAATCGTTTTCGGGGATTTCGAGGCTCCTTTCCCGGGTGGGGACCATGCAGGGGCAGGGAGCCAGGGACGGGGACCGTTTTCCCCATTTCCGTTTCGGGGCAGCGGCCACGGGCGTTCCAGCCGTCCCCCCCACACCAGCTCGTACTCCATTAGCCAAACCTAACGACCAGGTCGGTTTTGCTTGTGAATCGTTGCAGGCTAGCAGAACCTTTTCGGATTTTAGCATAAACTATACCTGTCAGCTAGGATAGTTCGTTTAATGATACAAACACATTATGAATATTTGATTATCTTTAATGAACTACCATAACTGTTGCCTTTCCAAAGAAAAAAAGGTAAATAAGCTCCAAGCAACTTGCTATGGTTCCTTTACCATATCAGAATTCACAGAACAATGTAGTGTCCACAGGAAATAAATTAATTAAAAATAGTGTAATCATGGCGATCCCCAACATAAATGCTCCTCGAGGAAACACAGGCATCTTGCTCAACAAAAACAGCATAAAGCAGAGTATTCTGCACGGGCGGAACAATCATGCATTTGCTAGCTCAATTAATCAGGTCCAATAAACTGTAACAGCTTAAAATTTATCGTAAGCTGCGACACTGCAACAAGCCAACAAGTAGTGTGCGTTGCTTCATTCTCGCTCAAGAGATCATTGAGCACTAAATGCATGAAATTATAATATATCACATACATATTAAACTCCAAAACAAAGGGAGCGGCAGGAGGAAACTGAACGGACCCAAGTATCGTCATGCAACGCACATCAAAGCACGCTACCACGGTAGCACCTTACCCATCATTTGATTGACAAGTAACTCAAAGCACCACTTCAACTATTGTTGAAATAGCAGGTAGGATTTAACATTTTAACTCAAGTCACAGTTCAATCTCGTCAGGAAGGCTCTGAAGGTCCAGCCAGCCAGTCCATCACTCGGTGATCCATCACGCAACTACAAGGCTCTTGAGGATTAATGCAATGTTCGCCATAATTTGAGCAGTCCATGAACTCCCCAAGCTCAAATTTTGAGTTCCAGATGAAGATATTCAGCCGAGAAGCTTTTCGAAGCACAGCACTTGATATTGCTGAAGTCTCGTAACCAGATATGTCCAGGTACTCGAGCTCCTCTAGGCAATCGAGGAATTTTATTATTACAGCACAAGACATATCAGAGTTTGGTATTTCAAGCTTCCTAAGGCGTGGAAGGGAGTTGCAAATGATCGAAGCCATCTCTTCATCCACATAAAGTGCAAACACCTTCAACTCCAAAAAATCTGGGCAACACTGATGCACATGGCTGAGGACATCGTGATTAATAAGACTCTCATCCACTGCCATGCCCTTAAGAGACTGTAATTTGTCAATCGCCTTGCAGAACTGATCATAAGTTATACATGTGGTAGGAAGGCTGAAATAGTGCAGATTTGGATTCCTGCAGAAAAAATGTCAAGAAATACATTTAGCTGTAATCCATAACAATATGTCCATAAATATCTGGAAAAAAACTGTTAACCAATTTGGACAAAGGAATACAGGCGAAATAAACAGCATGCACTGCCACAAATAATTACCCCCTCTATCCCAAAATATAAGCATTTCTAGGATTCAAGTTGTGTTCCACGATATAAGCATTTTTGCATTGATTCCATTATTTTAATCATTCCAATGATTCTAGAGTCAATCAAATGTTTAGAAAAGGAATCTAATCAATTCAAAGTTAAAAAATTGAGCACTGAACTGACTAAAAGAGAATTTTTTGACATCTTCTTCATCTATGCTAACCAGTCTAGAAATGCTTATACTTTGGAACTGAGATAGTGCTTACAAATGATTCTAACAGAAAATGCCATAAGAGTATTATGCAGGGATAGAGCATACTGCAAAACCACATGCTATTGAATCTCAAGTTAATGTTGCATGATTGTGACCTTAAACCTCATAGAAAATACCATTTTCACATAACTCACAGTGTTCTAATGAAAATATTGGATAGGCATTACTGAATCAGAAACAACTAGTGAACTCTGAAAACATGGAATGATGGAAAATTTACTGCTACTATCTCTATGAACTATAAACAGAAGAGCAATGAACTTAGAAATGTATGTGTGAAAGCAACCAAAAAAAACAGGGGGTGGTTACCAGACAAAAGGATATTGTCAATGTTTTGTATCGGCAATAAATAAAGTGGTAGAAACAAGATCGAAAAAGAGAGTGCACAGGAGATAAGGGATTATCCAGCGTTGGTCCTTCGAATACGAGTAATACCCGCTGGCTAGAGTTTAGTTTGTCCTCAAGGGACCCCTACCTCCATTTATATACCTGGGGTAGGGTTACACGGGTTGGGTACTGAGTCACATACGACATCAGCCTCCTATATCTGATATATGGGAGGGCCCGACTAGGTTTACATGCTTAGCCATAAGACCACTGCCTATAGTATATGAATAGATAGGTGATGCGGATACCCCTATTCCATACTATCCACATATATGAATTCAGATTTCAAACTAGAATTTAAATGTAGAAATTTATCAGTGGGTTACCGGTCAAAATACAAATATTTGGACTCGCATTTCTACCCAATAGACAGAAGTATCCACATGTACTAGATTTCACTGGGAGCCAGCTCATCTTACATCCAAAAGGCATCTTAGGGCGTAACATTGCCTTGACCTCTACCATCTAATATAGACCGACACTCTGGGTTCCTTTACACAACTGTTACACGTAAGCAAATCAATTTGAGGGAAAAATAAGAGAGTAATCGTTTCTGGCACTAAATTGGTAATACATGAGATCACTTTTCTTCTCATTCTCTGTTTGAGCAGATCTGTAGTGTAGGAAAAAAAACTCTCCTGCGTCATTCTAATCAGAACTCAGGGCAAAAAAATTTGAACTGAATCAGGAAGAACTGAGATAAGTTTGTTGAATGGCTGACCACTTTCATCACGCTGCCATCACAGTTGCCAATACCGTGAGTCCAGGTGATCAGTGCAACAGCATGAGGGACAACATGCACCACAGCAATGGCATACATTGTGCATTAGAGTGCTAATGCTGTTACTGGAGTTTTTTTAAAAACATTTTTAATTAATAATTTTATTACTAAATCTCGAATAAAATATTTTCATATTATGAACCTTTTGGCCATAACACTAACTTTGACATAGCAAGATAATGATGCCACACAGAGTGTTTAGCGTGGCAAGCTTGCCACGCCAGTGACACTGGCATGGCAGGACAACGTTGCAACGCCATCGTTGATTGCGTGGCAAGCCTGCCGTGCCAACCAGCTTGTGTGGCAACATTGTCTTGCCACGCTACCGGTATTAGCGTGGGTAAAAGTTTCATACGGTGAAAATATTTTTTTTTGAGGTTTAGTAATAAAATTGTTTATTAAAAAAGTTTAAAAAATAAACAAAGTTCGTTACTGGACTGCACATCGGAGTGCATGCCCGCGTGGCAGATGACATTCCTATGTTGAAGCAAGTTTCACTCCAGAACTAGTAAATTCTATTTGGGGAGAGAGGACCAAAACTGTAAAGTATAAATAGTTGTGTTGATGGTTGGGTAATCATGAAATAAAACAATATCTTAGCAGAAAAATGGCCATTGGATTAATTTCAATGGTAAATGTATAGGATACACTGCACCGGTGCGCCCCAACATGCCTCCATTTCACTGGGGACAGTAATTCCTCCGAACTCTGTGCCCAGCTCACCTCACCTTGATGGGTGATTGCTATCAGGATCCTAGGCAGGACTGTTTTGTCTTTAATGTATTTCAAATCTAGTCTTGTTTTGTAGTCCATACTCTTCAGGATGTCTCTATTGTCGCAGGTGTTTTTGTTTGTTCAATAAATAAATCAAGATGTTATTTCAGTGTTTGCACACTCTAACCTAATTAAACGATTTGAAAGAGGTAAAATACTTAGAATAAGCGATCAGTAAGAGCACGCATGGTCTTTACTTATTAACCTTTTCTTACAGGAAGTATTTTCTTGTTCTGTGCAAATGGTGGCCTGTGGACAGATATTGTGAAACAGGAGGAGCATCATTTTAGGATCGTGCACTGATATCCAACACTTCTCCCCACATACAGGCATAAAATTCACATGCATCATCTCCATTACCATTTCTCTAGTTTGGACAAAACATATGACTGCAATGTGGCACATTGGCAGTAACAAATTGTTATGGGTGCTAGTTCATCACTTTGGATTATCAGTTGAATTTACTGACATAAAATTCTCAATTATTATTATAATGTAATGCATTGATTAGACACGTGGGCAAACTCCACAATCATCTATCCGATGGTGGCACTTACTTCCATTTTTCATTTAACAATATAGCTCCTTTCAAGTTTATTATAACGCCTAGTGAAAAATACAGAGTTGAGAAGGCGAGGAACAATAGATCTAATTTAACTTCCTAAATATAGTAGTTCAAACAAAAAAAAATGATACATTCAGATTGTGTCTAACTTACAGCAAAAGTAATAATATATGACCTCTCATGGTTATGGAGAATCTGGACTTCACTGTAAATTATGCATGGGAAGTACACAACACATGCTTAGAAATTAAGAGAATCTATCTCATGAACACATTTGGAAAACCAGAATACAGTTGAAGGTTAAATTAAACATTAGCTACTTAAACAGGGCACTGTTCTTATTGAAATAACTTGTTGAAAAAAAACTGGCTTGGAAACCATGCAAGCTCTTTGTTTCGCATAACAGAGACAAACAAAAGAAAGTAAAATTCGATGTGTACTGTATAAGGTGATCCATACCACTGTGGGTATTTGCTTGTGACAAAGGCCATTTCTTTAGTTCATTTCTGGAAACAAAAAAAATAACTAGTGGGAATTTAGCATGTAATTGGTTTAGCAGCCATTCTTTGAGAAATTTTAAAACTGCAGAACAGAGATTGTTTTGAAAGAAGACAGTAAGACAAAGAGTCTAAGATCTCCTTGTGCCATAACACTTCATGCTTGTGCATTGCTACCATCGAAGGTATATTAAAATGTGAAACTGCAACATTTCATGCTTAGTGTGGACAAACATTAAGAAAGCCACAAGCAATGGGGTCTTATACCAAGATCCATGCATCACAAAGAGGATAAGCCTTGAATTCAGATTACTGCTGTTATGGAAAGGTGTTCTTATGTTCACAATCTGGCTTGTTTTTCCTGTTCAGGATGACTGTAATAAGGTGAAACTATTAGCACAGATATCCTTATATTTTGGTAAGATATCTGGGGATTAGGTTCCAACAGATATTCTGGGATGCCATTAATAGTTTATCAGTAATGTGATGGGGGATCACGGATGGCTATACATTTGGAAATTCAAATCAGGTGAATCAATCTAGACTCTATAATCAAAACAACAAAAATCAATTTTCCACCGAATTATAACAACATAAAATTGCTGATATAATCTTTATGGCAACTTGTTGTTCTGCTTAGCTTACAAGATGAACGGAGCATCTGTTCTAACACCTCCCCCAATTTTTCGTTTCTGCTTCTGCTGATAAGCTAATATTTGACCGACAAGTTTTTTTCTACCAAAGTTTATTTTCCCGACTTGGCTGTTAAGTCACTAGAAATACATATATAAAAGTTTTATTCACAATTTATTTTTCGTTTGCAAATATGCTCCAAACAATCACCCCTAATGCCCCTTCATGCTACAGAACTAAATGAGCACATGAACTAAGATAAAGTACATCTCTTTGAACAAGAACTGGGCGGATGTGGAAGATTATTCCCCAATTCGGTAATTCAATCTTCGCAGCAATAATAAAGCATATTTCAAACAGACAATGAGAAGGAGGCGTTACCTCTTTGCAAGGAAAAGGAGGTGCTCCTCATCGGCGAACTCCGGTAGGAGCAGGGCCTCCATTCGACCGTCCGCCCGCCTCGAGGCGATCTCAAGCACGCTGCAGAGATCGGCTTGCAGGGGGACGCGCCCGCGCCCGGCGGCTTCTTCCGCGCCGTCTCCCGCCGCGAGCCGGAGCCGGCGCCGGGCCGAGGTCAGGGCGGGCCAGTCCCGGAGGTCAACGTGGCGCCACACGAGCGGGTCGCGAGCCGCTGCCCGCCACGCGGAGCAGGTGCGGGTGGCGCCGCCGGAGAGGAGGTCGGGGACGCCCACCCGGGACATGATGGCCACGAGTAGGTCGTGCTGCAGGTCCGCCCATGGCCGAACCGTCGGCGACGACGACGCCATGGACGACGGGCGGATTGAGAGCCACAGCAGGGCAGAGGTAGGTCAATCAATACATGAGGATGTGCCGATGTGGAAGATGGCTCTCATGGGCTTAGAGCCCAAGTGCAATGGGCCCGAAAACTAAGCCAGGCCCAATAACAAATATTGGGTGGGAAAAAAAAAGTACGAAGTACCCCCTGCTGTAGTCGGCCGAATTACCCTCTAAACCCGAAAACCAGACATTGTTTACCCTGAACTTTCAATACGGGGCAAAATACACCTCTCGATCCAATCAAAGTGGTTTTGTCATACGTGGCATACATGTGGCGGTTCAGTCAGTATTTTCTTTTTTTTAAATGGTGGAGCCCACATGTCATAGCCCTAAACTCTCTCTTTCTCTCTCTCAGCCTGAAGGGCGAGGGCGGCGGGCGCCGTTGCCCTCGCCCCCCCCCACCCGCGATGGCGGGGGTCGACGAGCTTGGTGCTGTTGCCCTCGTCCCCGCCCGCCCTTCCGCCACCGCCATTCTCAGCGTCGTCAGCAATTTTAGATAGAAGAAACTTTTCTTCTATCTAAAATAAAAGAATGTGGACCCTCTATCCAAATCCAATTTGCATCGATAAAATAAATCCAAATTCCAGTAGTAGATGAATAATTGCAAATTTTTGTGTGTACGAGATTAGAATAACTTCAAAATAACTGACATCTCCAGCATTTGATTCCTTACTAACAAAGAATTTATTGGTACACTTGAAAAGTACCCCAGAAAATCGAAGCAAGAGTTTGCTAGTTGGTTTAGATAGATCCTTCGCGATTGAGTCCAAAAAGAGAAAGAATATTGCCACAAACGGACAAGGTAACATTTCCATTTCTTCTTCAAAAGAGGAGTTCCTGATATGCATCTTGCGTTTGTGGGGTCCGAGAGTGGTTGAATAAGTATTGCGTGTGGAAAGAAGTAGACGAAAATGATTTTAGATTCGAAATAGGTGCATTCAACTAAGTCGTACTTTGAATCCAATTTCAAGTTCGATTAGAAGGATAGAAAGGCCATGAGGATGGGAAAAGAAAAATCAAATCTTTTTAATTGCTTCTCCTTTTTTGCAATTTTCTTATTATTTATCTAATCCAATAGAATACTTTTTTTGCAAACTCAAAAATACAATAGTCAATATTCCTTATAATAGATATACTTAATTATATCATAAGAATCTTAATATATTTTTCGAATAGATAGAAATAGTAAACCCTAGAGTAACTTTTATCCGTTGAGCGATGGCCCTTCCACTCAGCACCGTCGGATCACTAAGGCCGACTTTCGTCTCTGCTCGATGGGTGAGTCTTGCAGTCAAGCTCCCTTCTGCCTTTGCGCTCGAGGACCAATATCGTCTGGCCCGAGCAAACCTTTGCACGCCTCCGTTACCTTTTGGGAGGCCTACGCCCCATAGAAACTCTCTACCTGAGACTGTCCCTTGGCCCGCGGGTCTGACACAAGGTTAGAATCCGAGCTCTTCCAGAGTGGTATCTCACTGATGGCTCGGGCCGTCCCGGAAGGGGGCCTTCTTTGCCTTCCACCTAAGCTGCGCAGGAAAGGCCCAAAGCCAATCCCAGGGAACAGTAAAGCTTCATAGGGTCTTTCTGTCCAGGTGCAGGTAGTCCGCATCTTCACAGACATGTCTATTTCACCGAGTCTCTCTCAGAGACAGTGCCCAGATCGTTACGCCTTTCGTGCGGGGCGGAACTTACCCGACAAGGAATTTCGCTACCTTAGGACCGTTATAGTGCCCTTGCGCGCCCGCCCGCCGCCGCCAATCTCAGTGTCGTCCGCACAGCCGCCGTCCTCGCCAGCCCGTCGTCCACATTTGCGCGCCTGCCCGTCGCCGCCATTCTCGGAGCCGTGCCCGCCTGCCCTCACCCCTTCGCCCTTGCATGCTCGCTCACTGCCAATCTCAGCGCCATCTGCACAGCCACCGTCCTCGCCCGCCCGTCGTCCGCACTTGCACAGTCGGCACTCCTCGCCACCGTCGGCGCTCTTCTCGTCGGTGCAGGCCGCCTCCTCGAGACGATCTTTCTCTTGGTGGGAGTGATTGGCCTGCATCACCTACGCGCTCCGGTCGACATCGCCACCAGTGAGCGACACCTCTACTTCGCTAGCATGCTCCTCCTCCGGTTGCTACCGATGTTGCTGCTCGAGCATCTCCTCGCCTTCGTTGTGGTGCTCCGACTCCGACAGGTGATCCGCCATATATCTCGTATCCTTCACCGATGTGCGCTTCTTCCTGAGCTTCCCGGTGCAAGCTCACGGCACTGTCGCCGTGGTTGATCTAGTCATCCTTGCTCTGCCGCTGCCTAGCGATGCTCTCCTCCTTGATTCCACCATCCAAGCTCTACTCCTCAATGGTGGCAACGCGAGACTCCTTCCCTTGATGAAGCTCGTGCTCCTGTTCTAGGTCTCTTCTCGCATGGCTTCTTCCTCTTTCTCCTCCTTTTCATCTGTGCACGCCCGCCGCCCTCGCCCTCTTCGCCCTCCAGCCTGAGAAAGAGAAAGAGAGAGTGTTTAGGGCTATGACAGGTGGGCCCCACCATTTAAAAAATAAAAAATTGTCTGGACCGCCATGTATACGCCACGTATGACAAAACCGCTCTGGATTGGATTGAGGGTGGTAATTTGCCTAGTATTGAAAGTTTAGGGTAAACAATGTCTGATTTTCGGGTTTAGGGGGGTAATTCGGTCGACCGTGATAATTCAGGGGGTAATTCGTACTTTTTTCCTACTGGGAGTATCAAAGTCTATTTTTCTTTTGACTATGAAACATGAAATTTAAAATATTATCTGATTTTGATAGTTATTTAATATTACATCCGTTCCACGTTATACAGGGATGACCATTAATTCACAAGATGTCTAGGCCAACGTGAATAGGTGTTGATCTAACTGATAATCGGTTTGAGACATGTGCGTGTGTGTTCTTTGGTGGATCATTCTTCCGGCTCGTTCTTCTTCTTCATTTTCTGTTGCAACCGCTGCAAAATTGCATGGAGGGAATGAGCTTATGCTTATGCTCTTATTCTTTTTTGTTAGCGGAAGCGCGAGCCAATGAACAGAGGACATGTGTGGGCGTGTGGCTTATGCATGGATGTGTGGAATTTTTTTGAGAATTAACATAATTTTAATGGAAAATCACAAAATTAGAGGGCATCTATAAAAAATCGTAAATTAGGGTCCTGTCGAACTGCCGTAGTTTGATAGGACCCTATTGAACAGCCAGCAGTCGACTGGGGAGGAGATCGGACTAGATCGCCAGCGTTGCAGTTGGACAAGGCATGTCGAACTGCCCATGTTCGACAGGGTGGCCTGTCTAGCTTTCAAAGTTAGACAGAGGGAGACAGGCTCGACAGGCCCGACTGACTCAGCAGTCAAATGGGTGGTGGGGCCTATGAAACTCCCTCTGTTCGATACGCCCCTGTCAAACGCCCATCGTTCGATAGACCCCTAAATTTGCGATTTTTCCCGAATGGTCTCTGCTTTTGCAATTTTTCATTAAAATAATATTAATTCTCAAAAAAGTTCGGGATGTGTGGCTACACGTGTTTCTTGTTCACCTTTGGCATGGTGTATATGTCTGAGGAATGTCCTTTGCACAAATACATTGCTTTATAGTTGTTTTATGTAAGTTGTAAGTGTTGGTCTACACTCCGCAACGTTGTCACGAATATCATATACCTTATGAGGTTTTGTATGGTTGTTTAATACTAAGAAAGTTTTTTTGTTTTGGTTTCACATAGTGGTAGAATGGGTAACTCAAATCCATCCCTACCCCATGTTTTTTTCTAGGAAGATGGTAGAACACTATATAGCGCAACTTGAATTACTCATGATGCATTTATCTTGGTCCGATTCAAATTATTTGTATTTTGATCCAATGTCATACGTTACTTCCTCCATTCATGACATTTCTTTCCTTTGTTTAACGTTGTTCCTACTCCCCCTAATCAGAGTTGATGCATCCTTCCTTTCTCTCTTGCTGCCTTCCACAAATTTAGTAGCATGGTCCATACCCTAACTTACTGGTCCATATGTAAGCCTAAATAAGCAATCTAAAAGGAACACAAAACCCAGACATCCCAGATTCACTTCTTTCCTTCTCTTCCGGTCATTCAATTGAATAGATCCCCTTCAACCATTCCTCTCTCTCGCTGCAAGTCTGCATCGCGCATGTGCACATGGTGGAGCCACGGAACATTCTACCTTGCCCTATCGTTGCGCCACGCCCGAACCATCAACCTATCGCCAGCCATAGCTTGTCCTGCTACTGGCCTACTGCGCCTTGCTGAGCTGCTATCCTACGCTAGTGAGTGTGCCTCCTCCCCTACCCCACCCCTCCCCGATTGATGCCGTCCTTCACTTGTGAGCACGCCATCGCCACCGCCACCCTCAAACAACATCGATCGACATCCTCCGCCCATGAGCACACATTCAGTTGCCACTGTCATATGCCTATGAGCATCAATGCCCTCGAGTGCTACTGTCTAACGTCCTCGCTCTTGACCTCTATCTGACCATTGTCGCCCTCTGCCATTGAGGTTCGCTAGTCATTTCCCTTCCCCTAAAAGAAGGGTAAGCTGTTGGCCACTGCTCATCTGCTTCCATGGACCTGTGTTGCATGCATGCTTATTCCCTTGGCTTCTTGTGTAGTGTGACCAAGAGCATGATTTATGGATATTTCTTCCTTCTAAACACAAATTATGAAAACCAAATTATGGTTTCAATACCAACTAAAGGAAACATGGAAACATATCACATTAACCACACTTTCCAAACTTCATTTTCCTTGTCAATCTAATTCTTCATACTAAAGGCAGATATATATTGAACTTTTCTTTAGGATAATGAGATGTGATTGTTAAATAGTCCCACATTGGTTGTGGAGGGACAAATGACCTAGAATATAAGTGAGGGAGCCTCTCACCTCAATGGCTAGCTTTTGAGGTGGGAAAGGCCCTTTACGATCCTATAATTGATATCAGAGCCTGGCTAGTTTAACATCTTTGGTCCGATGGACACAGTGTGTGAAGGCCTGATGGACCGTAGGGTGCCTGCGGGGATGCGGGGCCTATATACTTGATGGACCGTGGGCTGGTGATAGCCCGGATATGATGAAGGGGCGGTGAAAGGCTGAGGGACACCAATGTGTGAAGGGAGAGATTGTTGAATAGTCTCACATTGGTTATGGAGGGGCAAATAACCTATGACATAAGTAGGGGAGTCTCTCACCTCAATGGCTAGCTTTTTAGATGGGAAAGGCCCTTTACAATTCTACAATCATGAGGAGAGAGGTGGTGCATTGGTCGGAAAGGAATATCTTATGGTTTCTGTCTTCCTTTTCCTTCGTAGCCACTTTGATGTCCAGTCAAGCCATATCATAGTTTTGTTAGTTCTTTCGCTAGCTTGTGATTTTGTGATGAACTATCTAACCATATATTTTTCTTCTCTGTAGAAACCTCGTGATGGCACATGACATCAACTGGTAGGAGAATAAGCTACCCACACCTTGCTTTTGCTTCCTTTCTTCATACCTCCTTTACCATCTACTAGTGTCCTCTCCTGTAGTGAAGGTAATGCAATTTCTTTTACCTTTGTGTTGTTTTCCATGATTGTTGTTGATTTTGAAATTTTGACAATGAAATGCAACTATTTTGGTCTCCTATATATATGTAGATATGTGGATCAGTAATTAATATGGTAGACTATACTGAACAGTGTGGATGTGAAACAATGCCATAGGTCAAACATATGAATGGTTTCTAATATCCGTACATCTTAGGTTACCATTAATCATCTTCTCTCTATCTTACATGGCCCCAACATTACCGCTAACACTACACATTGCTACAGTACACTGCAGTATTGTAGTGTATCCTCTTCCGCATTTGTACATCCTCTCTTTAAAGCTCTGAATGAAAATAAATTGATAATTTTCTATATGAAAATAATTCAATACCTTATCATCATTATATGTGTTTATTTTATCTTGCCCAATTGAGAACTGTATATGTTCAATGATGCAACAAGTTATTGTTTTATTTTACGCATGTCGGTTATATGTAATTAATAATATAGTAACTCTATGTATCTTTTCTTTTTTAAGTGAATCTGAAAGTTATACTTGATTGATAAAATATATAGCTTCTTTTAATTTTTTTTTTTGCAATATTGAATGCTACCATTGCATTAGTACGGACATATTACTAGCTGCTTAAAGCTCTTTTTCAAATGCGTTAGATAATGATCTTTTTCTTTAACAACAAGTAAATTATTTGATTAGAAACAGTTAATGATAAATATGATGCCCCTACGAAAGTATAGTCGCTCCGACTATCCCACATTGTAAGTTCTGTCCGGTCCCATACTGTGGGTTGTTCCTGGAGGTCGCATGTTTTTTATTTTTCTTAAACTTTTTTAATAAATAATTTTATTACTAAACCTACAAGTTAAATATTTTCACCATCCGAATATTTTGACCATTCTACCCCGTCTGCCGTGACAAGATAATATTGCCACGCTGAGTATAGTTCTTGTACATGGCGGATTGTCACACTAGCCACTTTGGCTTAACAACTTTTTTATTTGCCACACCAGGAGAGGTGATGTGGCTAAAAAGATTCAAATGCTAAAAATATTTACCTATAAGCTTTAGTAATAAAATATTTATTTTAAAAGTTTAAAAATAAAAAAAATCACACTCGTTGGAGACATGAGTATAGCAGGATTGGGTGTAATAGACATCCAAATATATATTTATCAACCTAGTGAAATATTGTCAACATCCAAAAGGCTTACCAACTCAACAAATAGGCAATTTTCCCATGTACTATATGTTGGCCACACGATCCGTGCCAGGACACTCCTTTTTCTACTGCAGTGTGGTGTACTTTCGTGCTGGATATCTATGTGCAAGTGCCATATGGTCACATGGGTACTTTGGTCATGTATCTCACATGCATGGGTCGGTGAATATATATGCAACCGATCTAGGTTAGTGTCGTGTGCGCTGCCATGTAAAGAACCATTCTTGCCACTCTTAGAAAAAAAGTTTTTTTTCCCAAGAAAGACATCTTTTTTTTTTTCATATAGACCAAGAGAAAACCCGTTCATAAAAATACATAGAGGGCTTCTACAGTCAAGGCTTGTTTCTGAGAATCATTTTCATATAGGGTCATCTTAATATAGTTATTTTCGCATATAGACATCTTAGTATGGAGACAAAAATATTTCCGTAGACGTGTCCCTTGCGAGCATATTTGTCGGCATGTCAAAACAACAGACCTAGGCTAGTCGATCTCTCTGTCTTCACTGCGTGCCTCTCCAGATCTGGTGACGACGATGGGTGTGGTAATATCAATGACTCATGGCAATGGTGATGAGTGTGGTAATGTCAATGGCTCATGGCAACAGTGGACTATGGCTGCAGGCTGCGGTAGCAACAACGGTAGCGGATCATGGGTTCTAGACCTAGGGTTTCTAGGAATTTTTTTACCAAAATTCATTTAATTTACCTAGTCTTTTCGTGTGTAGTTGTAGCGCCCGCGTATAAAATTCCTGATTTTCACATATGATTGATTCCAGAGGAGCGTTTAGTATATATGTATGCGTAAATGTGTTTTGTCCCTACGTAAAAAGCTTATTCATATTTCATAGTAGTGACCCTTTTCACCTGCACCGAGCACTCGTGACGCTAATGATGCCATGTCGTCTCAAAAGGGCAGTATAATGCTGGCACACCCCCAAACCCCCACTAGCTCATCCGTTCAAGTGGCATGCATGATCGATTGCGTGGTGATAGTGCTCCCCACCAGCGAGTGCATGCTAAAGATCAGTTCTAGAGCGATCGCTGATATCCGGCGGATCGGACCAATTGACTGGATCATTTAAATTACTGCCCTCTCCGTCCCTAAATATTTGACGCAGTTGATTTTTTTATACATATTTGACTATTTGTCTTATTTTAAAAAATTACATAATTATTAATTAATTTTATATCATTTTATTTATTATTAAATATATTTTTATGCATATATATATATAGCTTTACATATTTGACAAATTTTTTTGAATAAGATGAATAGTCAAAAGTTTATAAAAAAGTTAATGACGTTAAGTATTTAAAGACAGAGTGATTACTATATTTCGTGCCTCTATGATATAGTATGCAGACCCATCATCTGGGGATTGCCAAACTGTTGAATGGAACGCAAGAGAATAAGGTTTTGTTTAGGCTCTGTTTCTTTCAGCTTAGGATTATTATAATCTAGATTATTGAAAGTAAGCTAAAAGAAACAGACAATTTATTGAAGTAGCTTATTATAATCTGGAGCCCAACTTATTATAATCTGATAAGCTCATTTAGGTGGGCTTTTTTTAGCTTATTGGGTAAAAAATTATTCACCATGCCACTCCACCTCTCTTTAGACTTGCAAACCCAATAATCTAGGCTCTAATAATCTAGGAAAGAAACAATCACAGCTTATTCTACTACAGATTATAACAATCTACCTTATAATAATCTAACTCAATTATCTAGATTATAATAATATTAAGCTGAAAGAAACAAGGCCTTAGTTTGTAAATTTTTTTGCAAAAACATCACATCAAGTTTTTAAACACACATTTGAAGTATTGAACGCAGTCTAATTATAATACAAATTTCAGATTCCGCCTAAAAACCGCGAGACGAATCTTTTGAGTCTAATTAATTAATCCGTCATTAGTGTAGGCTGGTTACTGTAGCACTTATGACTAATCATGTCCTAATTAGGCTCAAAAGATTCGTCTCACGATTTCCCCTATAACTGTATAATTACTTTTAATGTTCATGTATATTTAATACTTTATTTAGGTGTCTAAAGATTCGATATGATATTTTTAGGAAAAGTTTTTAGAAAATACACAGGGCCTAAAAGAAGTTAGCTATTCACGTAGACTTTGGAAGCGCTAACTGACTTTGGAATAAAAAAAGTAGCACCCTAGGTACCCTCACAAACTGTAAACATGGCAATGTATTCTACCCTACAACATTATTCCAGCTGATTTTACTTATTATATCGTTCTTCATTATCATTCTTTAAATCCAATGGAATACATCATTCATCATTTTGTTAACGGCATATATTTGTAGTGAGTAGTAAATTAATATATCCGACAGCTATAAATGCAAGTGTGGATATATAACATATTTTGTGAAAATAGGATCCACACGTCAGTCACGTTAAAATACGGTGATTTTATAGGCTTGCTTCACTCCTGTATAAACGTCTACCCAAATAAATATCACTAAGACAGTAATGCTTTGTAGTAAAGCGAAACGGGTTACTTACAAACAAAAAATTATAGTTTAAGTAAAACTTTTATATACGTATCTATAACCATTCAAAACTAAATACTATGAAATAAACAGGGATAAAAAAATCTATAAATCAACTCTAAAATTACATTTTAAATTTTAAATTTTAAATTTTAGTTTATATGCAGTCGTACGAAAAACAAAGACTATGGGAGCCGAAACCACACAGCCCCGCCTTATGTAAACTGCCTTATGCTACTTGCATCCTGGCGTTAAAATTACCAGAATACCCGTCAATGATGATGTCCCACACTCTCCATCTAGCTTAAGTGCTTAACCGGATATGTAATAATGCAGTCCACGCGTAGTATCGATCTGTGACTGCGAATCCTTTTGATTGCGCGTTTTTGTGCCTTATATCCATCACTTATATCGCAAGATAAGCATAACTAGCAAGGCAAGCAAAGCAATGGAGATTGCTGATGCAATGATAGCTAATGTACTTGGCCAGGATATATCTTTTTCGAGAGATTATGATCAACAGATCAAATCTTGCAATTGAATTTTAGCATTCAAGAGAACACAAGGCGGTACATTCATCCATTCGTGCAGCCTGAATTAATTCTCAAGATTTGATTATGTGACGGTGGTTGATGGATTAAGTTTAGGGCTATCTTCTCGTGTTTTCTTTTCCGGGACTCTTCGTACTGAAGCTCACAACCGTCTGAAATTTGCACCGCGGCTAACAGTACTGTGAAATAAATGGTACGTTATCCACTATTACTCCCTCCAGACACAAATAAGTGTCAATTTAGACACTTTTAAAGTTAAATTAATGAGACATAGTAGACCGCTTGTTTCTTTGATGAGTCTTAAAATAGTTTAAGATAAGTATAATAGCAGGCTATAAGCTAACTAAATTTTTATGTGGAGGAGTGAGGGAAAGAGAGATGAGAAATTGGTTGTAATCTTGTAGCCAGCTTGGGCATAAGAACCAAGAAACTATGTGAGAAAGACATGTGGGGCTTGCATTAATAATAAAGAGTTAACTACTATATGGGTAGACTAAGAGAAAACTACATAGATCCTTAAACCAGCTTATTAACTATATTATTAGTCTTACTCTAATGTATCTGTGCACTATACTACTTGTGTTCTGTAATTACGGTCAATGTTTTAACTTTTTATATTTTTATATGCAGGAACATTGCCAACGTGTTGAGGAGATTTAGAGAAAAACATGCTTGCAATATATCTTAAAGGAATATGTCGTTGCTTCTTTTGTTATACGCAGAAGATGTGAACTTACCCTTAATATGTCCCTTTTTACTTGATCAATCATCAAAGTAATATTTTTTTATTAAAAATGTTCCCGCATGTACCTAATATTCATGAGGCTAAGATTTGAATCCCCGTGAATGAAATCTTTGACCCATGAGGCCACGACTACTTTTGGTGCTTCTCCTTTCTACCCTTCAATAACCCTTTAATAGTATGTATTACGAACCACATTCGGCAAACAACACATAAATTTAGATGTCATCAACGGGTGATTGTTCGGTTTTATCAGACAAACGACATATTTGCAAATCAAATATAATTTGTGAATAAAACTTTTATATACGTGTTTTAGCAATCTAAAAGCTAGAATTGAAAAATAAACTACAGCGAAAAACTCTAATCAACTTCAAACTTAAGCAGAAGCGAAAAGATGGGGTGCAACATTTTCTTTTCTCTCAACACCGTCAATGTATCTTTAACTTATTGGGTTTTTTTTATTATCCTTGAAAAGTATCTCAAGGTACTAAAAATTTTATTATAAGTCTTTGGTATCTCGAGGTACGATGTACCTCAAGTACCATTTTACACTGAAAAGTGTAGTACCTTGAAGTACTTTTTCAACGATGTAAAAAAGCTCTAACTTATTAGGGTCGTTTGGATCGCACGTTTTGTGAGATGGCATTTTAGTTTTCTTGATCAAAGTTTAGCTAAATCCTTGTTTGGTTAACATATCAGAAATAAAACCAACTTTTCAGGGAACCGAAAATACACATTTACTAAAACCTACTGGGCAGTGTTTTTATGATGATATTTAGTTTTAGCTGTTCTCCATTTGTTGCTCAACTTATCATTATTCTCCCAGGCAGCATGCTATTGATATATATAGGACCGCCTCATTTTGTTCGTTCTCAGCCAAAGAACATAATTGCTGTATCCAATAATAACAGAACAATAACGGAAAGTGGAACTTTCTAAAACTTATAATAGAACTTATTTTTTGAAGACCAGTTTTATTCACCTTAACCAAACAACCACTTAGTGTATAATAGTGCAATAAAGGCGCGCATAGTCAAATTATATTATTACGATGCACCATAAGATAAAATAATTGAGACGAGTGAAAACAGGTTCATTATTGAGATGCAGTCTATAACAACAGTTAATCCATTCTATACTATTAAGAAAACATAAATTATGTAATATGTCACTGCAAAGCTCAGTTGTATAATATACTATCAAACAACTTGTTTTCTTATTTATATGCTATCGCCGTTAGTTAACCCGCAGTCAAAGTCCATTAAGAGCAGAGAAAATGTTCATTTTGATAAATGACGTTTGAGCGAGACAAACGTGGATAATGCTGCAAGAACCTGATATGGAAAAAACAAGTTGTGAATTGAGTTTTGCCAATAGCATGTTGTATAACCGTCGATTTGTTGACCGTATAAAATGGATTGACTCAACACCACGTATTAAACCAGTAATATATCTGTGCATTGTAACAGGTTTATATTAATGATGGACTGCACATGCCCATAAAAAAATCATATAACTAATAATGAACTATACAAGATAATGGGAAAAATAAACGGTTTTCCTAGTGTCGCAAGGTTCCAGTCGCTAATAGCGTTCAAGACACAACGTTTGATTCTGAGATCAGAGTAATATATAACCTTTTTTTTTTACGTATTCCACCCATTTTTTTCCTACAAGTAACATTATATTGATTCCAGTCGAGAGCAGTGTGTGTAGACATAACAAGAGTATATACGCCATGCTGCCCATGCTTGTAGTTATTGCGACAGACATACATATATATATCTTGACACCTGACTAGTTATAGACCACATGAGAAGAAGATAATGCTTCAAGCTTTCCCTACTTCTCGTAGTACCAGGCTACCTGGTTTCTGTAGAGCAAATCCGCACCACACGCTATGTTGTTGCGTTACCCGCGTACGTACGTACGTGTTATCAAAATCTTGGTCACATATATATGCTCATATACCATATGGCAATCTGACACATGCATATATATGCTTGATTACTTTGGTGCATATGCAGATTCTAATACAAATATGCAGCAAGCACATTCTTTTTGTGCAGGCAAATTAATCTGATTGGTTATATTTGTCGGTTACTTGGTGTCACACAGTTAGCCACATGTTAGAACTAATTAAACTCCATTAGTAGCTTTATATATATTGGAGTAAAAGCTAGCAGGTGCTTTGCTTGCTACCAATGGTACGGTTTTAATTGCAACATATGCAGTGGCTGCCTGCCGCGAGCGAGCGGGCGTCGTCGCTTTCGCTTAGTTTTTGCAAGATGATCAATCTCGTGCAGCTGCTACCGCTCGTCCTCGCCGTGGCATTGGCGGCGCCGGCCGCCGCGAGCCCGCCGCCGGACCCTGTGCAGTGCTCGTCCGGCGGCGGCACGGCCGACTGCACCGTGTCGAGCGCGTACGGCGTCTTCCCGGACAGGTCGACGTGCCGCGCGGCCGCCGCGGCGTACCCTTCGTCGGAGGAGGAGCTGATCCTGGCGGTGGCCAACGCGACGGCGTCCGGGACGAAGATGAAGGTGGTCACCAGGTACTCCCACAGCATCCCGCAGCTGGCCTGCCCGGGCGCCGGCGACGGCGAGGGCCTGGTCATCAGCACGAGGCGGCTCAACCGCGTGGTGGGCGTCGACGCCGGCAGGATGGAGATGACGGTGGAGAGCGGCATCTCGCTGCGCGAGCTCATAGCGGAGGCGGCCAAGGCCGGCATGGCGCTGCCGTACGCGCCCTACTGGTGGGGGCTCACCGTGGGCGGCATGCTCGGCACGGGCGCGCACGGCAGCTCGCTGTGGGGCAAGGGCAGCGCCGTGCACGAGTACGTCGTCGGGATGCGCATCGTCACGCCGGCGCCCGCTGCCGAGGGGTACGCCAAGGTGCGGGTGCTCGCCGCCGACGACCCGGACCTTGACGCCGCCAAGGTCTCCCTCGGCGTTCTTGGAGTCATCTCTCAGGTAAAGTAGACTCTCTCCGTCTTTAAACGTTTCACGTCGTTGATTTTCTTTTATACACGTTTGGCTATTTGTCTTATTTAAAAAATTTACATTTATTAATTATTTATATCATTTTATTTATTATTAAATATATTTTTATGTATATATATAGCTTTACATATATTTTTTAAAAAAATAAAACGAATGGTTACACATGAATAAACAAAACGGTGTTAAACATTTAGTACGGAGGTAGTATATTCTCGATGACCAATACGTTTATCTACCTGAAACTTTATTTATTTGAAACGAAGATCGTGAAATATTATACTCCTTCCGGTTTGTACAGCCGGATTTTTCTCCGTACACGTTCGACTGTATTTTTTTAAAAACAATTACACAAATATAAAAATACAAATTATATTTAAAGTATATTCATAAATAAATCAAATCACAATAAGAAATAACGATGACACAAGTTTTTTTAATAAGACACAAATGATAAAATATATAAAAATAAATAAAGCCATTGAAAAACCGGAGAGAGTACTGCATTGACGATAAAATTGCTACTTGAGTTTTCCTCACGGTATCATAGATTACTTTCTCTGTTGTAAAATAATATCATTCCCCCTCTCTTGTCCTAAAGTAAATTTATCTTTAAGAAAGCATTACATAAAAGTATTAAATAAATACATTGAAAATAGATAAAGGAGGGTATAATTGAATTGAGATTTGATAAAGTTGAAGGTATTCTATTCCTTTTGCTTTTGAATGTATGAGATGGGAGAAAAGTGAATATTTTTGTACGGAGGGAGTACTATAAATGACTTCAGTGTTGAAAATAGATTCATTCTGTTTTTTAAGTGCTCTTCACCACATTAATTGCAACCATTTGACTCTTTTTAGAATCTATTGTGACTAAATAAATTGATGGTTTCTTGTTATCTATACAAATGTGTTGATCATTGGTATGAATTTAATACAGTGCTTGGTAACAATAAGCGGTTTAATTTTGTAGCACCCCTCTTTTCACTTCTTCTTATACTTACAGACCAAAATTTAAATTTTTAACCTTAAATTTAAAGTAAATTTTAGGATTTTTTTCACCATAGTTTATTTTTCAGTATTAGCTTTTATATCGGTAAAATACGTATATAAAAGTTTTACTCATATATTATTTTTGTTTGTAAATATATTATATTGTTTTTCCATAAAAAAGTCAAATAATCACCCCATTGGAACACAACCTTAGGACACAACGATATTTGACGGAACTTTAAAGTAACGCTAAAATAGCGTGGTACTTCTAGTACTCCCTAAAGGGCCATATAAGTGCTGTGGTTATAGTATAGAAGCTTTTTCCTGTTGAACAACCCCCCGGAAACAACAATTACGACTCCTTTAGATTATAGGAATTTTGTACGAATTTTAAATGATTGAAATCCTATAGAAAATTTTCATATGAGGTCCTTTGGATGGTAGGAATGGGTTCCAAAACTCCTTTACATTTAGGAGGATTGCGAATATATATGATGAAAGCTCATGTTTTGGATCTACTTTGAGAAGTCCAAGGCAACATGTCTATTTATCTCCAATCTTTTATGTATCTCCATTCACAATTCATGATTTTCCTATGGATTAACCAAACATCTTCTTTAGCAAATTCTTGTGTTTTCATTTCCAATTGGACTTAGCTAGTCATAACACCCAACTTCTATGTTTTTTTAATTAAGTACATTGTATTCACAGTACACGAACTTGTATAGTGGGTGTAAATAGATACGATAACTTGCAAATTGTTTATTCCGTACAATAACTTGGCTAATTTATGCAAACTTGAGTCAAAATGATCTACAGAAGCAAATTTGATCTAATATGATACATAATAATATGTAATTATGGTTATACATCAAAATCTTATACTGAAAATATATTATTATTATTATTATTATTATTATTATTATTATTATTATCCGTGTGGTATTTTCAAGATACAGAACAACTAAAGAAAACAATTAATTATTTTTTCAAGATATAGATTAGAAACACCCGATCATAAAAATGTACTTTCAGTGATATAGAGTGTCTGAAAATGAGCTTGAAAATTAAAATAATTTTTTCAGGAGTTAATTATACAGATAAAAATTATAACATATAAACAGACATTAGACGAGTTATATAGTGATTATTTATCCCAAGAAATGAAATAAAGTCTCTATCATGGGCATGAAAATTAAACTTTTGCACATCTAATTTCTCTTTTTATTTGAATTCGAAATAAGATCTCCAAATCACAGTCGTACACGTATGCTACTATGTCATTAGTGTGCACTTATTTAGAGCAATTTTGCTTGTGTAAATCATTTTTGTCTGGTTTGCACCAACTAACCAAGTTACTGTATCAAAGTGAGTAATTTACAAGTTGTTATATCTGTTTGCACCCACCACGTAAGTTCATGTACTGTGAGCATAATTTACTCTTTTTAAAAAATCCTGCATCTGAAATGAGCCCTTGTGATGAACCAGACTTTGATGTCATGACCCTGGATATAAAAGAGAATATGCTGTCATAGTTTAGTTTGGTGATATAATTACAAGTAAGGGCACTCACAAAAGAATAATGACATCTACTGGCGTATGATTTTCAGGTCATAAAATTATTCCTCCTTTATGTGCGTCTAGAATAATTTGTTTTGTGAAGCGAGGTAAATTATATTAAATAATGAAGAGCTTATGACCATGCCGATACAATAAATAAGAAGAATCATACCAGAGCAAAGAGGCTCCACATTGGAATATCACAGTAAAAACGAACATACGAGCGCAGATGCAACACTGACCAACTTCGGCACGTAGAAAAGCATATATATCGTAGGCCAACGGGGTTACCTTTTAGTTTCAAAAAATATTATCCCGTGGCACATGTTTATTTAGACCTTGTTTAGTTGCCAAGAGATGGGTCACATCGGACATTTGATCGGATGTTATAAGGAATTTTTAGACACGAATGAAAAACGATTTTAATAGCTTGGCTAGAAACCGCGAGATGAATCTTTTGAGCCTAATTAAGACATTATTAGCACATGTTGGTTACCATAGCACTTATGACTAATCATGGACTAATTAGCCTCAAAAGATTGGTCTCAAGATTTCTCCCATAACTGTGCAATTAGTTTTTTATTTCATCTATATTTAATGCTCCATTTAAATGTCCAAAAATTTGATGTTATATTTTTGGGAAAACTTTTTGGAAACTAAACGGGCCTCAGTTAACATTATCTAACTGGAGATGTGTTAGAAAATACCCTTTTTAGCTAAAAGTTATATCTTGCAGAAACAATTTTCCATGACACATTTTTTTCAGATGGACTAAAATAGGATCATCGGTAAAAATCACGTTTATTTTTCTTTGCAGATAACATAAGCATTGCTAGTTAAAATCGATTTTCTCAGGCATGTGCTTAACACGTCCGCGAGTGAAAATCATAGTTATCATTTAGACAGACAACATACTATTGAAGAATACTTCCTTCGTTTCATAATATAATAATATAAGATGTTTGATTTTTTTTAACGTTTGACCATTCGTCTACTTCAAAAATTTAGTATAAATATAAAAAATGACAAGTCATGATTAAAGTTCTTTTTAATAATAAAGTAAATCACAAGCAAAATAAAAGATATTTTTATAATTTTTTGAATAAGACAAATGGTCAAACATTGCAAATAAAAAAATCAAACATCTCACATTATAAAACAGATGGAGTAGAATTTTCACTAGTGGGCACCGAAGACGTCCAATAGTGAAAATCAATTCTAGAAAAAAATATGTGTTCCTAACTTATTGATAAAAAGTCATCCGAAAATAAAATTATACTAAAGTTGATACTAAATATTTTATTTGAAAACTTTTCCATTTGGGATCATTTAGGGTTCCAAATATTCATTATAAGATTCATGATATATTTTACAAAATTTTATATCTATAATTTAAATTCTCTCCGATGTGCACATGATCTATTCGAAGATCATATCGAAGTTGTAGAGCTCTACAAAATCTACAACTTTTTAGTTTATGGGTTTTTTTATATGAAATCATTAGAAAGTTTATAGCTTTTTGTATATGAAATCATTAGAGAGGCGCAAACAAGTATTTTATGTTTCGAACAATGCAAATCAAAACAATAGCATGCTTCATAGTGAGATGGTAACATGATATGTGTGTGGAGACAAAGGTGTCTTGACTTTGAATCCTAAAAATCACATACTTATGAATTTAATCCAAAAAATTACCTAAATTGTCCATTAGGATGCATAGTTGTGTTATAGATGCATATTTTTTTTATTTTAATCCAAAAAACATCCTTTAGCAGCTTATATAGTGTGACTGAGAGCACATTTGTCATAGAAAGTACCACTACTTCCACCTTTTGCACGAATTAGTACAGTGCTTTTAAATGAGTACGTAGCCGATCTGCCGGGTATGTGATGCTTGGAGTACAAAGCATGATATTTCTAGTACAAAAGAACCAGCTTTAGTGTAATTATCACAATCTTTTCCACTTTAGTCCTTTTGGAGTTGTTTGGGCAACAAAGAATTTATTCTCATTTCTTCACATGCTTCCATGATGATGATGCATCTTGCATCATGTCCTTAATTATAAACTAGAAACAATGCGTGGCATTGCCGCGCACCTTCATACATTTTGGGCATATTTATTAGTAAGTGATGATCAATATAATGTTATGGGCTTGCTCAACTTTAATATTAATTACTTTCATATCTCATTATTTAAAGAGAACTTTAATGTACTAAACATTTATTTTTTATATCTATGTTTACAATATACTCCCCGGTCAAAAATATTTGTTGTTTTAGAACAAGATTTGAACAAACTTCTAAAATTCCCACTATCAATTATTCTTAAATGTTTAGTTTAAATACAAGACAAATGATATATATATATAAATTCTTCTCAAAAAGTATTATCATAATATCATAAACTTAATTTTTATCAAAGGGAGTATATTTATATGTCTAGAAAATTTAAATGTTTTTCTACAGCCCAAACACTCTTATAGTATTTGCATATCTTAAATTGTATTCCCCCTGATTTGCTATTTAAATGTCGTTTTGGACACTGACACAGTCTCCAAAATTCAATATTGATTATAATTTTCTATAATAATATATAATAAATAAATAAAAACAAATTTTCTTATGAAAGTATTTAATACATGTTGTTTTAGTGTCATTAAAGTAAATATTTTTAATGTTATTGATAACCAAAATTTTAAAAGTTTGACCTTAAACTTATTAAAATGATAAGAATTTGGACGGAGAAGTTAAATTGTCAACTAATGATGAAACATATATTTGTATTTTCTTTAGATAATTCAAAGTATTCCAGATTTAGTTTTGTGAGGAGATATAATTTTCCTTGTTTTAATAACTATTATTTATCTTTTTTTATAGCCTAAGAACTTTCCCTTCATCCTTGTGAGGAAAAAAAATCTAGAAATTTTGTATTATTTTTTGTCATACCGAAGATGGAAAAGATGAAAGGGAATATTTTTTTAATATGTGCATGTTTTTGTAGAATTATCTTAGTTTTTATATATTTCTTTAAAATATTTAATTGACATAGGTATACAAGATGTAAAAACTTTACTTGGACATTGATATAGGCATGGCAAAATTTAAGAATTAAATTAATATGACATTGGCATATGTATGATTGTTGTAAGTTTTTTTAATGGATTAGTATATAAATGCAGTTGAAAAGCTTTGTAAATTTTGAATTATTTTAATATTATGAGCTGATGTATATTTAGTCATTATTTATTTGTAGGGTGAGGAGGTGCCCTTAATGATAGTATTTATATTTATATATTGTTTAAATTATAGGGAGTTAAGAGAATAAAATAAAAATAATCGTGAATTGTAATATCTGCAAAATTGATGGATAAAATAGTTGTTGGGACCATAAACACTCTTTTGCAAAATTACCTAAACTTGGGCTTGAGCTGTTTGGCATATTGGCCATTTGACGCGTGCTGGGAGAGGCTATTGCATCGGCCAGCCCATTTTACTCATTTCCTGAGCAATAGCAAGTGACGCGGACCTACGGTAGTACGATGTATTATTTTACTCAAATCCCCGCTCAGCTCGCGGAAGATGCACGTTTTCATTTCCAGAGCTATGGCCGGTGACACGTGGACATGCTCCCTGCCCATAGATATGCTTGGCTTTCGTATATAGAGATCGGTGTTTTCAGTTCCTCGTACGTTTTCTTTTAAGATCCGGCAAGTCCAACAAGGGGGACAAGAGGATGACTACCCCTTCGACTATTTTCAATGTTTGGCACCATTATGTTTTTAACATAGATTTGAACATTTTGTCTTCTTTAAAAAATTAAAAATATGCGAAAAAATAGGTCATATTTTAACATATTTATAATAATAAAACAGATCATAATAAAATAAATAATAATTATATCATTTTTAATAAGATAGATGGTTAAGTTTGCGTTTAAAAGTCCACGGTGTTGACAACAGGAGGGAGTAGTAAATTTGTATTGGAAATGGTAGAACTCTGATATACTATATTTTTTTCATGCCGGAGAACACAAGCTGAGCCGCTGAGTACAGCAGAGAAAAAATGATGATTTTTTTTTATAAACTGAACAAATTGGATTCTGAAACCATACTATTTCCTCTATTTCCCTCCAAATTTTGATCAAAAGAACAAAGCAAAGTCTTATGCACCACCGGCCGTGCAGGTGACTCTGGCGCTGCAGCCACTGTTCAAGCGCTCGGTGACGTTCGCGGAGCGGGAGGACGACGACCTCGCGGAGCAGGTGGCCACGTTCGGCTACCAGCACGAGTTCGCCGACATCGCCTGGTACCCGGGCCTCGGGCGAGCGCTGTACCGCGTGGACGACCGGCTGCCGATCAACGCGTCCGGCGAGGGCGTCCTCGACTTCATCGGCTTTCGCGCCACCTCGACCCTCGTGATCCGCGCCAACCGCCTCGCGGAGGAGCTGCTCGAGCGCGCCGGCAACGGCAGCGGCAAATGCGTGACGTCGCGGGTGACCCACGCGGCGCTCGCGTCGGCGGGGTACGGGCTGATGCGGCGGAGCGGCGGGCTGTTCGGCGGGTACCCGGTGGTGGGCCGGCAGAACCGGATGCAGGCGTCCGGGGGGTGCATCACCGGGCCGGAGGACCTGCTCCTGACGGCGTGCCCGTGGGACCCGCGGGTGAGGGGCTCCAGCTTCTTCCACCAGACGACGTTCAGCCTGCCGGTGAGCCGCGCCCGGGCGTTCGTCGACGAGGTCCGGCGGCTCCGCGACCTGAACCCCAGGGCACTCTGCGGCGTGGAGCTGTACAACGGCATCCTGATGCGCTACGTGAAGGCCTCGACGGCGCACCTCGGGAAGCCCGCCGCCGGCGCCGGCGCCGGCGACGCCGACATGGTGGACTTCGACATGACCTACTACCGCAGCCGCGACCCCGGCAGGGCGCGGCTGTTCGAGGACGTCCTAGAGGAGATCGAGCAGATGGGGCTGTTCAAGTACGGCGGCCTGCCGCACTGGGGCAAGAACCGCAACCTCGCCTTCGTCGGCGCCGCCGGCAAGTACCCGCGCCTCCGCGAGTTCCTCCGCGTCAAGGACGCCTTCGACCCCGACGGGCTCTTCTCCAGCGACTGGAGCGACATGATGCTCGGCATCGGCGGCCGCGCGCCGACGACGGACGCGCCCGGCTGCGCGCTGGAGGGGATGTGCGTGTGCTCGCGGGACGCGCACTGCGCGCCCGACCAGGGCTACGTGTGCCGCCCCGGCAAGGTGTACAAGGATGCCAGGGTCTGCACCAAGCTGTAATCTTGATCACGTTGGAAACACACAATTCGGTCAATTCTTATGGCGATTAGTCACCCCCCGTAAATTAGATATAGGACAGAGCATTCCACGGCAAACAACTGAAAAACTGGTGGTGATTCTAGTGTGTTGGCATATCACAATTCAGTCAATTCTCTTCTCTGTTGTAGAGATAGATTTGCAGGTGCAGTGTACTACGGCCTACTACAGCTGAACTATGTTTAGCTCATGTTTTCAGCTGCTTGTTGATATCTAGATGTGTTAATGTATGCCATATTTGCCTATTTTCATGAGTAATACTGTGATCAGCAGTTGGTTGTACATGAAACCAGAGTTTGCTGGAATAAAGAGCTAGTGCAAGACGAAGCAGAAGTAGCTGAATGAATCAATCCTCCAATTGCACCAAACAAGTCAAAGACCACACGCGGATGAGAAGGCAAGGGGGGATCTCTCGGTAATAATGATGCAACAGGAAATAATCTAGTACTAAATTCTGTCATAAGCTACAGTCATATGTGGAGTAACAATCTTCAGAAAAACTGCAGTTCAAGAAGTTATTAGTGTGTGGACACAATTGAACATCTGTTCATAAGTTCAAACTGGGAGATTTGTACAACAGTCCTTTATGAAATTCTCTATATAGTACATTGCTTGTTATGCTACTTGTGATCTCCAGTACCTTCGTGAAGATGTCATCCAAATGTATGTAACTAACCGATATAATTAATCAGTACATTAAGGAATCTTTACCCTAGGTTATTATTGGGTGATAGATTAGCCTAGAATGTCCAGAAGACTTTTTCATTAATATATTTGTGAAGAGTTTCTAAAGAAGGTGAACGTTTCCTTGCTACACTTTTGGGGCAAAGATAGGTGATAAAAATTTGATAATTCAAAATGCATCTATAGTTTATTATTCATGCACAATATCAGAGAACCAGGCTAACCCCCTTTTTTCGTAGTTTGGAATGTCAAGAACTTCAGTACTATCAGTTACATATTCGCCTCAATTGTCACAATAACATATTAATTTATCATCTAAGTCATCATTTGAGACACTCATACACCGTTTTCGAGAATAACATTTTGTTGTATTGTATTTTTGTAGAAAGATATTATATACAAGAAAAGGGAAAATATGCTCCCATGGATAGCTGTGCCGTTTATCTACGACCTTATATTTGCACAACATGTGCAACGTCTTAAAGCATGTTGATTTCAGCTCTTCTTATATGCCACTAAGAAATTGCAGAACTCCTCATTGCCCAAATGACAAGTGAGTCTAGGCTCTCGTTGTCCAATTGCCTCATGGAAATAGCGAGCAGAATAGAAGTGATGATGAAAAGTGGCACAAAATGACAGTACCAACCTGCCCAAAATACCAAGAGAGAATATCGAAGATTACTTGGGTGAAAGATCCCATCAAATTTCTAGTGTTGTATTTTCTAGTTTTATAGCCTTTCATGTAGGAGAGAGAATTCACAGAAGTAGCAGATTACTTATCGCATGACATTATTTCAGGGCACAAAAAACTGATCCACTTGCTGTTGCTGGCCTAGTTCTGTAGTTCAAAGGGAGTTGTTCATGTACATTGGGAGATTTTTTTTGCCAAAAAGGACTATAAGATGTTAGCTTGACTTGGATGCGCCTTTCCTATTCATATGCTGCATCAATACTAATGACAGATGCACAAATATGAACTCATTGACAGCATTTGCAGTGAAGGGTAATGTAATCTATACTAATGATAGATGCACAAATAGAGATCAAGTTCAAGCCTCTGAAACAATGTCATTAAAACTCAAAC
The DNA here is from genome assembly GCF_000231095.2 of Oryza brachyantha. Classification (NCBI taxonomy): domain Eukaryota; kingdom Viridiplantae; phylum Streptophyta; class Magnoliopsida; order Poales; family Poaceae; genus Oryza; species Oryza brachyantha. The sequence continues at coordinate 17,632,958 of NC_023165.2, forward strand.
AAAAGCCCTCCTGCCGAACTTTCTGATGGGAAAACATTTACCTCAAGAATAATTTAGGTGAAGACTTCATAAAACTTCTCAACCACGAGCAATCCTGAGTCAATTGATTCAAGTGGGTCTTTCCGAAGCCGATGCCTCAAGCAATTGGGAATAACAGTGGCAATGTCCTCTACAGTGACAGTGTCCCTGCCCTTGAGTGCTGCCAATGCCTTGGCAGCCCTGTTAGTCACAATGTCCCCTCTTAATCCATCAACATTCAACTCCGCACACACCTTGGATATCTTAACACGAAGATCATGGTCAATTTGCACAGCGCCAAGGTTACTCCGAGCGGACGAAATCTGCTGCTGGAGCTTCTCTTGTTCCTCCAGGTAGGACTCACGGAACGCCTTTGGGTCCCTGTCGAACCGAGCCCTCTCCTCAACAATTTTCACCCTCAGCTCAGCATCCCTGACAGTACCAACCTGCGCGTGCATTCCGAACCGGTCAAGCAGCTGCGGCCGGAGCTCCCCTTCCTCAGGGTTACCAGACCCAATGAGGATGAACCGAGCAGGGTGGGAGATGGAGATACCCTCTCTCTCCACGGTATTCCATCCTGATGCAGCAGAATCCAGAAGCACATCTACCAGATGGTCATCCAGCAAATTGACCTCATCCACATACAGAATCCCCCTGTTGGCCTTGGCCAGCAAACCGGGCTCAAACGCCTTGACACCGTCCGTCAGCGCCTTCTCGATATCAATGGTGCCACACACTCTGTCCTCGGTGGCGCCAAGGGGAAGATCTACCATGGTGATCTTGGCGGTGACCACAGGAAGATTGTCACCCTCCAGCACGCGTTCCCGGACCTCAGGGCCCATGACCTCAGGATCTTCAGGGTCGGAGTTGAAAGGGTCACCAACAACGACACGGATGTCCGGGAGCAGGTCGACGAGCGAGCGGACGGTGGTGGACTTGCCGGTGCCACGGTCTCCCATGATCATGACGCCGCCGATCTTGGGGTCGATGACGTTGAGCAGCAGGCACAGCTTCATCTCGTCCTGCCCCACGATCGCCGCGAACGGGTACACCGGCCGCTGGCTCTCCTTCGCGCCCGCCGCCTTCGCCTCCTGCGCTACATTACGCCGAGAAGCTGGACATGAAACAAAACAACCCAACCCAACCCAACCCATGGCCATGTCTCGAGGATCTGAGGGCGGAGGCGATCGGGGTTACCTGCTCGGTGGCGGAGGGGGCGGCTACATTGCAGACGGCGAAGCGGCCGCGGCGGGACCCTCTCCGGGACGGAACACGGGCTGCGCAGCAGAACCACGCGAAGCGTAAATTCCCCGAGGGGATTCGACTCCCGCAAACAGAGGGGGTGGGGGGGAGGATACGTTACCTGAGACGGCAGCGGCGGCCGCGGAGGTGGTGGTGCGGGAGAGAGGGCGGGAGGTGGAGGCGGAGAAGAGTGCCGGCGAGGCGGCAGGCGCGGTGGCGGGGGAGAAGGGGGAAGCCATGGCGAAGGGAGGAAATGGGGAATGGACGGTGAGCGGTGGTTCGTAGCGAGGGGGATAAGAGAGGGATTGGGAGAGATTCCGTCGCGTCGGGATAGGCCGACGCTGGCTTTTGGTTTGGCTGCCTGCGTGCGACTGGGGGACTGGATTTGGACTTGAACTCCGCATGAAATCCGAGGCCCACGACGCCGTCCTCGTAAGGCTGCAACTGCAACCTTCGAAAGCCTGCTTTGCCGGTTTCCAGGACAACTTCTGATGAGGTCCGTTTTTACGTGGTATTCATTATTCAACTCTTTATTTCATTTTTTTTCTGAAAACAGCAAATACTCCGAATAAAATCGTTGTGCAGCAAGCGTTGCCCCATACCCTCCCCTGTTCAAGTTGAGCTGCCCGGCCAGACTCGATCATACACAAGCTAAGCTCGGAACTAGATATTAAATCCTGAAATTTATGAAAAAACACTAAAAATGCCTAACCCAGCCCAACAAAGCCCGAGGGCCTGAGATGGACCCGGTCTTTTGTTTTCTCTTAGTTGTTGGTCTCGGACCCGGCTCTACTCTAATTCTGGTATTTGAAATAGTGAATCGATGGTTATAAATGCAGCAACACACCACAATGTTTTATTTCCTTACTGCATACAAAAATGTAAGATGTAAGATGTGCAGTGTATTTGCTCCCTCCGTTTCATAATGTAAGATGTTTGACATTTTTACTTATTCAAAAAATTATGAAAATATCATTTATTTTACTTGTGACTTACTTTATTATCAAAAGAACTTTAAGCACGACTTATCATTTTTTATATTTATACTAAATTTTTGAATAAGACGAATGATCAAACGTTGCAAAAAAGTTAAATATTTTATATTATAAAACGGAGGTAGCACATAAATTAACAGTACTTGATGGGAGAAGGGATGGGCCTATCTTTCAGGGAGAAACATTTGACAACCCTACAGCCGTACTACTACACGCTTCTATTGCGCCTTGGCGATCAACCCAGCTGTAGAATCCAGAATGGCTTGGCCAGTAGCCTGATCTAAATTAATCAGTTATTTCTGTTATACATGTAACAAACTCTGTATTGAGTATCTCTGCTCGTTGCCCTGTTTTCTCTGTTCTTCTTCAGACTTTCCGCTTCTTCATATTATTGTACCTGTTCCGAAAAGTTCTGTTAAACCTCAAGATTCAGGGATTGATGAGAGACAGAGAACGAGGGTGGTGCGCTGACATTCTCTTTCAATTTCATGTCCAGTAGCAATTCTGTGTTATTTTCTTGGATGGACATTGACATTCATCACTGAGAAGTTGAAAAGGGCATCAAATTCATGTAAGCTGTAAAAGTTATGGCTAAATCATACTGTGTACAACTTTGAGTTATCCTAAAAAATGGTTTTAATACCATAAGATCCAATATGTTCGTGCGCATGAAAGAACAATATTGTCCCTAGATATTCTGCACTTGCATCATCGGCAGTATATTATACAGAGTTATTACTGGAGTTGCAATTCATCGCCTGGATCCAGGCAGAGGTAGATCCAGACCACCAAAGGAGGGGGCTAATTATTTACTTCCTCATTTAACCCCCTACTCTTCATCTTTTCTCTTTTTTTTTCTCCTTACTCCCTCATATCTTCCATAGGGATCTAACGGGCCTTTAGTATCCACGCTGGATCCGCCCCTGGATGCAGGACAACCAAGAAAGAGAAAACCAGATTAATGAAGGGGCAGATATGTGGGCTTGTACCCTTCATCTAATCATATATGATTCCCGATGCCCATAAATAAGAGATGACTAATGTAATTTGGTGGTTCAAACATGAAAACATCCATTTTTCGCTTATAAGTCAAATTTTGAATTTTCAATCTTAAATTTGGAGTTGATTTTTAGGTTTTCTCACCGAAGTTTACTTTTCAGTCTTGGCACTTAGATCGCGAAAGATACATATATAAATTTTTTATTCATAAATTATTTTTCGTTTGACCCTTATTATCTTTCCTTTACTTATCTAATCATATATAAGCTTTGGATTCCGTATACAACTCTATATTCTGTTTTATAGATTTGGATTGGGTTGGATTGGATTTTTATATATATCTCTTTGATTCTATTTCTATAAATATAATTATATTGTGTATACAATTCCATAATCTGAATCGTTATAATCTAGATCCAACATGATCTAATGGTTAATGTTTTTTTATATGATTAAGGGTTGTAATTTTAGCCTCTACAGTGAAGATGGTAGTTCTTTTCCGAACTGTTTTTTAACTTTTTATAATATACTAACAGATAGATTGATTGATTGATTGTCATAATTCAAGCATAGTTTCACTTCTTACAAAGTATATTATACAAATATTTTGTTAATTTTTATTACACATTTAATCTAGTTACTGTAGATAACACGTAAACATAGTAACAAAGTGGGATAATGTGACTTAATAGGCTCGTGAGTCAGAAAAGAGAGACAATGAGACTCACCTGCCAAGATCTTATGCTATGGGTAGAGATAGATGACAAGAGGAGAGCCGATAGATGAATTATGAAAAGAATGAGAGATACAGAAGAGAGGTAAAAGTGGTAGCCACATAAACAGTTCTACTTAACTATCTCTTTAGCATATATGGATGCTAACAAATTTAGACACATATATAAATCATATATATTAATCTACTGATGAATTTAGATATATATAAAATATCTTATAATATAAAACAGTGAGAGTATGATCTAGACTATCCATGTGTTGTAGCTTGCCGCCGACCTCACCTCCCTTGGTACGTACTGCTCGGCTATCCCTTGCGATCACCATGCAGTCTCCCCATGGAGAAAGAAGATATCAAGATGAGAGATGATGGCCTAGGTTTTTTTTCTGACTAGAGACCATTGAACAAAAGCACTACGGTTTGAACCAATGGGTGTAAATTAAACAATTTTAAGACTTGAGGGGGGGGGGACCCCTTTTAAAAATTATTAACTAAAGTATAAGTTTGTCTCTTTTTTAGACAAAGTCAATAGTCAAAGGGGTTAAATTGGTCCTATTCCTTTTAGTTCTTGAAAAGCAAAGAAGAAGAAGCTATAATCCAAGTTAGCCTGCCTCAAAGAAGCTCTGTCCTTGGTGATAAGATTATGGATTTCGCTCTATAATCTATTAAATTCGATAAAAATAAATAATTTAGATTAGTTCTATCATCGTTTGCTGAAGAGAAAACAATTATTCCACAGATAGACCAACGCAAGACAATAGTAGCAAGCGGACAATAGAGAGAAAAAAAACTGCAGTACGGTAGATATCGCCATATCGGCAGGCGAGGCGGCTGAAATGGGGGCACAATGCAAGGCGGCACGCCCGGCAGTAGAGCATGACTTGAGGCTCCTGTGCCGATCCACCAGGCCGTGGGCATATATAATCACAGCTTTAGCTGAGGTAGCTCGAGCTTGCCGACGTACTGGAACTTTTGTACCGCGAATTGAACCAGTAATACTTTTTTTTTCTATCAGTCACATTATACGTATAACTCAATTATATTAAACACTATAATCATTTATTAGATAAAGGGATCAAGTGAGTCACAATACAACCGGTGAATTGTTAGTTGTTCGTATAGCAATTTTCTTTTTTTATACATCTCCATGCATCTGCAAAAGACATTGCATGTGGCGCTATCTTATGGCACACACCACCACGGTGGTATATATCTTGTCATAGTGATTAATGAACACTAGCCGGACAGGTTACATGCCCTTAATCCTGATTTGAAGGGTATCATATAGAGGCATATATGTATATATGCAGCGTGGCTGATTCTGATTGGCCTCCCTTTGTCGAATAAAAACTTGGTCAAAGTCGCATCTGATTAAGCCTCGGCTAATTGCAACAACAAGCTACTGGAGTACTATACTGCACCAGATAAGATCAAACAGGCGAGCAGATTGGGCCAGCAAGCCAAGTAAAAAAAACGCAAATAATTTGCACGACCCCACGTGGTCCGCACTTGGGGTCCTGTACGCTTGAAATCCGATCGCATCGTAATTCCATATACTAGCTAGCAGTGCTGACTGGCTTGTTCTGTTCTACGACTAGCTGATTAATTAATTAATTACTTACTTAATTAGGTTATGCTGATATAACCATCAACCAATAGATTCACGGGGAAATTAATGCGGTAACCACGCTTGTAACAGCATACGCCGCAGCGCAACATTCACCGCAGCTGCCGGTGATAAGCACGTACCCGATCGATCGACCTCATCTTCTGGTTCGCGCGCTTGTCTTATATAGTTTTGAAACTGTCATGAACACACGCAAATAAAACCCAAAAGCAAGCCCAAGGAATTGATTGGAGTTCAATCACAACATGGTGGTGTCTCTCTTGCTGGAGAGAAACAAGAGACATTATTTTTCCCCCCAAGATTCAAGTTAAAATGAAGAACGCACGGCTGAACAAGTGGCCTTTTGCAATCATGGGTGAAGTAGATACATTGCAGACACAACATGGTGGTGTCTGTAGCCCAATGCGCGTGGCAGTGGCTAATTTTGTGTCTTTTGCTTGGCTTTTTACCAAGATTGCAGTCGATACTTGCTCACTGTATGTAACTTTATCGATTTCAACTGATTCATTCTTCAGAATTGCTCATAGTGGTAGCGTGTACATGTGTTTTTTATAGTAGATAGTGTGCGCGTGTTACGATTTGTCTATGTTAGTATCGATTCTTGCATTTAGATAGCAAAAATACTAATAACACTTTAGTGATAATCCTTTGGAGAATATATTGTTCAAAAATATAAGCATATGTGAATTTAATTTATTTCATAAATAAATCATGGCGTTGAATAATTAAACTAACAAAACCATCTTATATAGATATAATCTAGACATGTATAAAAACATTACACATTACTACATCAAAAATACGAGACATGATTGAAAATGTATAGATGGTTTTGAATCAGAGTGTTCGCAATTGCAGTTGCCTGAGTGTTGTGTAATGGTACACATGGATGGCACGATGCATTGCAGCCAAACAATGAAGATGTGTCATGGTAGGCGAAAAGTAAGCAGCCGCACGCAATGATTCTCAAAAACTTTATTCGTCCTCATCTAGTGCAGGATGTCGAATCTTGGATACCTAATTTTCCCATCCGCTGGTGCACACCCATGAATGAGACGGAGAAGATGACGAGTGACTCCGTATAGAAAAGGTGGCAAACCCTATTTTCATTTTCTCATATGTTGTGTGGAGATGATTACTCGGTATTATAGATATATTACGATATGTGATTAGGATGCCTGTGCTATTTATATAACTCATAACCGAATCTAATGAGTAACATGTAATCTATTCAGACTCTACGCGGATTGAATAGTCCATACGGTTCTAAAGTAAACTCTAGATAAATCCATTGAAATTTGCAACAAAATAAAACTGCAAAAGAAAGTCATGTCATCGCAGGCATGAGGTGAGGCGAGCGAGCTCTATTTCTCTCTCACACATTGCTCGTAGAGTCGGGAGAGCATCCTCCTTATTAGGGAGGTCCACATCTCCTATAATAAGGTAGACTAAACACTCATATATACACCTCTTATGACGTGGATTTTGGAGATTTTCTTAAGGATTATTTCTCATATGGGTAAAGTTTAGAGCTTTACTCCAATTCTTTCTTTTGTATCGTGAGGTACTAAAATTCTCACTCATGCTATCTGTCACACCCAGAGTTTTGTCCTAATCCTAAAATCGTAAAAAGAAATCCGTAAATAACAATTGGCTTAATTAACTCAGGAAAAATCCCTCTAAAAGAACCTAATTCAATTAAATCGAGGCTCGCAAATCGACTAACTGGATTTAAATTCAAATTGCAGAAGTATAAAATTTGGCCAAACAAATTAATTTAAAACTCGGCAAAAGTGGGATTTTCCTTTTTCCCTTTTTTTTCCTTTCTTTTTCCCTTCCTTCTCAAATTGGGCCGAAGTCCAATTTTTCTCCCTCCTTTTTCTTTTTCCTTTTTTCTTTCTCTCTTTTCCTTCCCGGGCCGGCCCAGCCGAGCCGGCCCACTTCCCCTCGACCGGCCCAGCCGACCGGCCGCTCCCTCCTCCCCGCGCGCGCCCCCGCCTGGGACGCTGCCTGGCCCAGCTCGCCCTCGCTCGCGCGCCGCGCTCGCCCGCAAGTCCATCGCCGCTCCCTCCTCCCTCGCGCCACTGACAGGTGGGGCCCACCTGTCAGCGACCGAGCGCTGCTAGCCCGCGCCGCGCCCGCGCCGGCCGAGTCCGAGTCCGCCGCCGCGCCGCAACCGCCGCCGTCACAACGGCCGCCGCCGAGACCGCGTCGCACCCGACTCAGTCTCCAACCTCCGCCCCGCCCTAGCCGGCGCCGCCACCCTATAAATCCCGAGCCGTCGCGCGCCGTCGCCCACTTTCCGCCTCCGCCCGAGTCGCCGCCGCGCTGTCGTCGTTCGCCGCCGCCGGTTGATCTCGCCACCGGCCGCCGGTTGTCATCGTCCAGCTGCGTCACCGCCTCCGCCTCGCTGTCGCCGACTTGCTGCCACCCTCGTCGCCGCCAGGGAGCCTCCCCAGCGCCGTGCACTCCTTCGCCGCCTGGTCGCCGCCGCGTCCAGCCTCCTCACCGTCGCCAACCGATCTCCGCCGCCACCGCCGAGCTTCCGCTCCAACCCGCGTCGCCACCTTCGTCTCGATCTCGCCGACTCATCCGCACGGTCGCCGCTGCCGGTGAGCGTCTCCCTTCACCTCCCCTCTCTCTCTCCCTTCCCAGACGACCGCCGCCGAGCCGCACGCCGTCGCCGGACAGGTGCGGAGCTCCTCTTCGCCGTCGCCTGCTGCAGTCGTCGTCGCCTTCGCGAGGCTGTCGTCAAGCCGCCGCCACCCGCGCCTGTCCGCGTCCACGCTTGCCGCTTGGTCGTCGTCGTCGCGCCAGTCCGCTGCCGCCGCCTTGCTCGGCTGCGCCGCGTGCGCCGCCGTCTCGGTTGTCCGCCGCGCGCCATCGCCGGTCGTCGGTCGTCGCCGCCACGCCGTCGTCGCCGTCGCGCCGTCGTCGCCGTGCCGTGCGCCGTCGTCCGCGTTGCCCCTACCGCCGCCGCCCGCTCCTGCCGCCGGCCGCGCTCTCCCCTCCCCCTCTGTTCCCCTCTCGCTGACCGACGGGGCCCACCCGTCAGTTCAGTCACCCCGCGCCCCTCCTCCCTCTCTCCTCCCGTGGGACCCGCGTGTCGGTCTCTCCCTCCCCCTCTCCCTCACCGACAGGTGGTCCCCACCTGTCAGCCGTCAGCCCTCCTCTCTCCTCGCTGACGTCAGCAGCCCCATTAATTGCGCAATAATTGATTTAGGACTTTTCTGTTTAGCTAAAAAACCCAGAAAACTTCTAAAATTCATAAGTAATTCATCTAGTCTCCGTTTAGGTCCATTCAAATTTCATTAAATTCATAAAATTGTCAAGAATCCATTAAAAATACTTTCTTTTGCTGTTTCAGTAGAGTTTGTGTCTGTTTTATTTATTTTTGTGCTTTGTCGCTTAGATTCGGACCCCGCCAAAGAGCCGGTTTACTTCGAGCTCGTCGCCGAAGTTCCCCAAGGGCCAGAGCAAGGCAAGTGACACTCATCTTTGATCATATTGAACCCATTATTGCAAATTTCCCGCTTTATTAATTCAAATATGCATTGTTTTAATTAAAGTATTTACTGTATGTATTTTTTCGGGTAAACCTTATTATTATGCCGTTGTTTATCCAACCTTATTCATTGATGAACCAGGGGTAACTTGATTAGAGTTAGGCTTAGGTTAATGCTCAGCCGTGCTTAGAACAAATAGCTCATGGGATCACATTTAATCATGCTTAGTTCTGAATAGCTGAGATATTGGTTCATTACCCGGTTCGGGTTAATGTCAACTAAAATATTGATAATGGTGGGCTGTGGGTGCATGGTTTTGAGAGTCGCACCCATGGTAATTAAGGACCGGTTCACGGGAAACCCTGGAAGTAATTAAGTGCTAACCACATGCCGAAATGGGTAAGGTGGGATCTGAAGTATGACTTCGAACTATTTGACGTACCGAGGCAAGGGTAGGCGTGATGGAGTATGGACGGGCAATCGTGGTGTAACGAAAGCCTCTGCTGCTTCCGGATCTACCAAGGCACAAGAGGGGACTGCCCGACTTGGTGTAAAGGAGGGGGTGAAAACTGAAGTGTGGTACGATTAAATAGGGAGGGTTAGGTGACGGGTCCTATCACGGTCTCCTTTCCGGTATACCATGGTGGTATGTCGGCGCACGTTCAAGTATAGTGGAGTCGTGTCTTGTGGGTACAGTAGTACGCCTCTGCTCAGAGTATAAACTATTCGAATAGCCGTGCCCACGGTTATGGGCGAGCTCCCAGCCTCACTGTGATTAGTGAACCTTTAATAACTTGAGTAATTGGTTTTTCACTCGGGACTACTGCAACGTGGTGTAACGTTGAGTAGTGATTGGGCCTGTTGCAACGTGGTGTAACGTTGGACAGTGTTGTGGTATTTTACAAATGTTATCTACTTATGCTTTACTGTATTCAATTACTTTTATTCTTTGAATCTCTGTTATTTGTTTAACTGCTGCTTTATTGCAACTAACCTTAGCCTGTCCTTGTTAATCCTTATGCATCATTTATCCTCCCCCTTGTTCGTGTTACTTGTTGAGTACGGTGGTTTGTACTCAGCCTTGCTTAACTTTCCCACCCCAAAGCTAGAAGTTGAGTCCGATGGAGGTGCCTCTCAGGAGTGAGCTGATTCGCCGTTGAAGCGTTGCCTGTGGACTGGAGCCGTATACGCTGGAGCTAGTCTACCTTTTTCTTTCCGCTGCATTTCCGCTAGAATAAGTGTAATTTTCAGTTGTTTCTAAGAACGATGGTTATGTAATCAACATTGTCTTTTTGTGTACCCTGGCTGCTCCTGGACAGGGATTTAATACACAATTAAGTTCAGAAATTCGTGTGAGGAATTTCTGGGCGTGACACTATCCACCTCACAATCAAGATGATACTAAAATCCCGACTATCGGTGATGATAGATCGAACGGTTACGATTGCATGGTACTTTGAGGTACAACTTGGTCGTGTGGTGGATAGCACGAGTAGGGATATTAATATCTCACGGTACTAGTATCGATACAAAAGGTAGGATGAGTGTAAAGCTCTAAGGTTTATTGTCAAATTCCAACCCCCCCCCCCCTCCCCCCACAAACAAAAAAACAAAATCTCAAATATCCACTTAGATATGCATATTTCCAATATAACATTTATATACACCTATTTCGATAGGAGCCGGTTAAATTAAACATCTATCTAAAACGTCAAGCTATACTCATAACTTACCAAATTCCAATATAAACAAGCCAAACTTTGAACTGATCAAATTGAACATGCACACACAGTGATCAAATTGTACATGTAGCAGCAACTGGCACTTAATCAGCATAGTTCGATCGGGTTACATGTTAATTACATTTCAGATAACATCTCCACCACGCTGTCCCCGCGCTAAAATCCCGGAAACCCATGCCTAATCACATGGCATCATGCCCATGACAGCCGGGGAAACAGCACTCCCCCTCCATTTATGACACTCTCCCCAAGATCTCGTAGATGGCATCCCCCCCGCCCCTTTGGCCCTTTATATATACACGCACAGGGCAGGCAAGGCACACGTCCCGGTCACTCTCGCTGCATTTTTAACAACTCTTTCCCTCTCTGACAAGCTTCAGTTTTGTTAGGCAGCCTAGCCTAGCAGCTCAGCTCTTGCAGAGAGTTTGCAGCAGTACTGTGCTGCCATGGCAGCGTGGGAGCATCTTCTTCCTCGTCGCCGGTGGTTCTTGCTTTCTTCTCTGCTGCTGGCGGCGGCGGCGGCGGCTCCCGTCGTCCATGGCTACGGCGGAGGCGGCGGGCTGACAGTCGGTTTCTACAAGGAGTCATGCCCGCAGGCGGAGGCGATAGTGCGCGAGGTGGTCGCTGCGGCTGTCCATGACGACCCGACCACCACCGCGCCGCTGCTCAGGCTTCACTTCCACGATTGTTTCGTCCGGGTAAACTAAAATGCTTTTATTATAGCCTGTCCAAATGAAGTTTTTTTTTTACTAATTGCATTTCGTACTATTGTTAATTACTTAACTACTAGTTACTTTGTTAGCTAGTGAAGGAGATATTTAGGGGTGTGGAAAGGTAAAAGGAAATAAGAAAGTGAGGATAAGATCGATATGGTTAGATTCCTTCAAAATGGACCTTTTCTGCATCCTGTATTCCTGTTTGATTGCCTTTTTGAGTGCAATGGTATCCAAAGCCAGTTTAAATGATGAGATTCACTCCATCATCATCTGTCCACAAACTAAAGTGACCCTGAACCTTTTTTCAATAAAATAGAAACAAAATATAGTCCACTCACAAGCCCTGACAAGAGCCAAATTTTCTTTCCCACGGCCTTACGTTTGACTGAAAAAGCAAAAACATCCGACATATAGAGAAAGAGTACAAATTAAAACAAGCAAAACAACAAAGCAGTACCCCCTTTTGTCGCAAAAGGAGTGTAATTAAGTAGCTCTCTGTTCCTTCATCTTGACTTGTTTCCTAACACATTAGCATCAACGACGAAATTAACATCATTTGAAAATATTTTTATGTAAAAATCTTAGGTAGTGCCATTAAATATGGAGTAGTTGTTTTAGTTTAATTATGGGCTTCTTTACTTTCTTGGAAAGTAATTTAAGATAACAAAAATTTTAATGCAAAATTTTGATAACTTAAGTTACATTGTATGTCAGGTACTAAGTTTTAACAAAATGTAGTAACTCCAGATACTTTTTGTTAAAAAAACTCTTAAGTTATTAGTAAAAAGTTTCCAAATATTGATTTTTTGAAGAGCGAGAGCTCTTTGCATTTTGGAAGGAAGAGAGTAAAGTTTTAAAGGCCAAGGTTGTTTCTTGGAATTGAACAGGGCTGCGAGGCGTCTGTGCTCATCAACTCGACGAAGACGAACACGGCGGAGAAGGACGCGAAGCCGAACCACACGCTGGACGCGTTTGGCGTGATCGACGCCGCCAAGGAGAAGCTGGAGAGGAAGTGCCCCGCCGTCGTCTCCTGCGCCGACATCCTCGCCATCGCCGCCAGAGACGCCGTTTCGCTGGTAATCAATCAATCAAACTAACTAAACCAGTGATACTAGCTAGCCTGTGGATCAGCTGAATTTATTAATGGCGCGGCGCATGCGCACGCATGTGTTCGTTCAGGCAACGAAGGCGGTGAGGCAAGGGCGGTGGAGCAAGGACGGCAACCTGTACGAGGTGGAGACCGGCCGGCGAGATGGCCGCGTGTCGAGCGCTAAGGAGGCGGTGACCTACTTGCCCGACTCCTTCGATGGCATTCGGAGGCTCATCACCAGGTTTGCTTCCAAGGGCCTCAGCCTCAAGGATCTCGCTGTTCTATCAGGTACACATATTAAGTTTCAGACTTTTTTAAGCTCACACAGATTCATATTACTTAATTCTTGCCGATCAAATTGGTAATTCAGATCGAGTCTGATTCTAATAATAATAAATAAGGTGATGAGTGTTGAGTATTTTTTTTCCAGGTGCCCACGCGCTGGGTAACACGCACTGCCCGTCGATCGCGAAGAGGCTGCGCAACTTCACGGCGCACCAGAACACGGACCCGACGCTGGACGCGTCGTACGCCGCGGCGCTGCGGCGGCGGTGCAGGTCGGCGAGGGACAACACGACGCAGCTGGAGATGGTGCCCGGCAGCTCCACCACGTTCGACGCCGCCTACTACCGCCTCGTCGCCGAGCGGAGGGGCATGTTCCACTCCGACGAGGCGCTCCTCCGGAACGACGTCACCAGGGGGCTCGTCCACCAGTACATGGCCTCGGAGGAGGCCTTCCTCCGGGACTTCGGCGCGTCCATGGTCAACATGGGCAGGGTGGGGGTGCTCACCGGCGGCCAGGGGGAGATCAGGAGGAGATGCGCCATTGTTAACTAGCCACGCTAGCTGCAGCTGCTGCTCCTGAGTCCTGATTTGGTGGCCTTAATTATCTCTTAGAGATTTAATTTAGGAGTATTCTATGCCTCTATGGTACTACCGTTTAATTAATTAGCGGTTTTGTATGGAAGTCTGGTTTGGGAACGTGTAACACACGTTCCGCATTGTTTTAGATCGCAAAGTTCGGATGTTTAGTCGGATGGTCTCGGCTGGCCTGAAATCTGTGTGAAACAAATTATGGCCAATGAAGCATTTACTGAAATTGTAAGTGTGCAAATCAAACTAAAACTTCCTTTTTTTATTCTTAAACTTCTAAATTTTTGTAGCTGCTATTATAGATTTATAGGGGATGATGTTCCAAAATTAAACAATACTGGGCAGGCATGAGATTTAGTACCTGACAGATATTAGATCTGAAACCCCATAGGTACCGGCTCATATCATCGATATTGTTTGTTACCAGGTCGATGAGATTTGGTATCCTACATGTATCAGATCTGGTATCCAATAGGTACTAGCTGATACCCGTTGATACCATTGTTACCAAGTTTATGTCTATCAGGTTTTAGCTAATGTTGGTACCGTCTATTAATTTGATACCCAGCTTAGGTAACAGGATGATACTCGTCTGTACAAGATAATCCGAGCCATCGATGACCTCAATGGCTTATGAAAAATGAAGAAACTAATGTAAATGGCTACCCGTATGGTTCGTTTCATAATAAAACATAATAAAACATGGTAGATGGTACCCGCTTGAAGTAAGCTTATGTTGCACGGTAGAAACCTAACATTGAAAATAGGTTAATAATAAAAAGCATATTATTATAACAAATTATTTGCTTTTCAAAATAAGACTAATGGTGAAGTGTTACAACTAAAAGTGAAAAAAAGATATACCTCCACGGTTTAAAATGCGCAGTTATCCATTCTCCCTATGCCCTCACACTACATTCCTCGTCATGAGAAAACCTAAAAACAAAACAACTACTTCACCTCGTGTATTCCTCTCCCCTAGCGCTAGGGGCGGATCCAGGATCTGAGGTTTGGGGAGCTGATTATCTTCTTCTTCCTCTAGCATCCCCTCTTCTTCTTCCTTCCCATCTCCTCTCCCTCATTTTCTATGGAGATCCAGCGTATAGGGGGGTTGGAGCTCCCACGACCTCTACGCTAGATCCGCCCCTGCCTGGCACACTACACCCCAAACAGATCCGGATGCAAAGCATACACCTTCTTGTTCATGAGAAAATCACAACAAATAGATAACCTTTAAATTTCTACTTGGCTTTTTTTTATTTAATGTCATTAACTTTTGGGTCTATATTTGACCATTCGCCTTACTAAAAAATTCATATAATTATATAATTGTTTTATTATGATATGATTTATTACTAAAGAAACTTTATGAATGACTTATAATCTTGTATACATGCATAAAATTTTAAATAAGATAAATGATCAAACATAGATTTAAAATTAAATAACATCAAAGGAAAAAAACCCAAAGAGAGTATATATTATGCCCATTCTCAATAAGCTCATAAAACAATTAATAAGCATATTATAAATCAATGTTGTACTGTATAGCATGGGTAACTCAAAAGTATGAGTGGTTCTAGTGAAAAATTATAGCGAGAGATAAAATTCATCTCATTAAACCTTGTGACAAAGTTCCATACCTTTCTAATATATCCATGACAAAAAATAGTGAGGGCTAACCGAGGCTTCATGGGTCTAGTGACAATAGTGAAGACTAAGGACCTTCTGCACATATTAAATTGAATGTTATTACTCGGTTCGTAAATACGTTTATTTTCTTTTCTTATATAACGTTTAATTCTTAGTCTTATTTAATTTTTCTATGATCTTTTGGATGATAAATATGAATAGTACTTTACATGTGAATGATTCTTTTAAGTTTTTTACATATTTTTCAAATAAGACAAATAGTAAACGCTATATACACCAATAAAAAGATGTTTTTTTAGACAGTGGTAATAATACTTAAGTACTCGGTAGCGAGTAGTAGAAAAGAGGGCCTCAACATAGTGTAGACTGACAGTGTAGACTGCAGACTGTGTAGACTGCAGCCGGCGAGATGGCAAAACCAGCGGTGCAGGCGTTTGTGTACCGTATCAGCACGGCGGATGAGTGGGCACAGCTTCAGCGTACCGGCGGCACCCTCGGCGGCGATCTCGACCGCTCCACCGGCTGCATCCACCTCAGCGACCTCAGTCAGGTCAATCCCCAAATTGATATGGCCATGGATCTCTCGGTTTATCAGATGCGATTTGGTCCTAGTTATTGCTCTCTAATTTTTCCGTGGATCTAGGGTTCTAGACTGTCTGGTCGAAAATTGCTGTGTGGAATTAGGGATAAACCTCTCTCTGAAAAATGTTAGGGGTAAGCCTTTCTAAGTATTAGAAACTAGGGCTTGGAAGTTGGTGCAGGGCAATGCTATCAGAGGCGCCTCTCGCAGCGTAGTTGTTTTGTGCTTTTCTTCCTTCTATGATTGTGCGATTTCATCTTTTGTTCGGCTACAGAGCTTCGCGTGTACTCTCCTGCGTATTGATTTTCCTTCTTCTGGGGTGTGTGTTCTCCTAGATGCCATTTCGTTTTTTTAGGATGTTTGACTCTGTGGAATGGATTACTTTTGGTATATTGGGTGGCGTTTGGTTGGTCCTATGGTAATGTAAAGAGTAAGGTGATTGGTTTTCAGTGGAATGGGTGTGGGATGGCTGATTACTTAGAGTTTGTTTGGTCCTGGTGGGTAAAGTCATGTGAATTCATTACAGTGTCTGGTTTATAAACCAAATCAACTGATTACAGAGCAGGACATGGAGCTGTGGACGCCAGATATCAATGAAGAACCATGTCAGTCAACTTGATTTTTGACAATTAAAATCGGTTGCCGAAAGCATCAATGCTTGCAGATGTTGGCACCCATGCTTAAAGAAATAACTGAATGAATACAAAGCTCATGGTACGGCTGCATGTCTAATACATCGGAGAATGAAAGGCCGTGGAATTTCAAAATTGTGCCATATTCAAGTGTAGCATGCAAGTATTAGGACATATCGCTTGGAGGTCCAAGCAGGTCAATGCTATCTAGCGGTGCCTATGACAGCATCATTTTGTTGCATTACCCCTTCTATGATGGTTTGATATCATCTTCAGTTTGTATACAGATATATGTGTGGAAATCTCCTGTTTTTTTTGGGTCACCAATTGGCCATCCGAGATGTCATTTCCCTTTCGATCTATCAATTCATTTAGGATGTGTAACAAACTGGGAAGAAAATCTATGTATCTAACTATATAAAGTATGGTGATCATAGAGAGTTTGGCTTTTAAAAGCCTACTGAAGCCATTCTGTTTTGCTTGGAAGGACACACTCCTCTTTCCTTGATTGCTTTGATAGTCAGGAAAATTGGTTCACTCTTGGGAATTGGTCACTTTCGGGCCTTTGTAGGAATAAATCTGGATGTAATGTTCATACCCCCACGAAGATTGAAATCCCATAATTGGTTATGCAAATGATTTGTAGGTAAATGCTATCAAAAAGAAAACATGGAATCACATTATATCTGGATATTGAATTCAGAGAATGTGGTTTATTAAGAAAAGGCGTTGTGTATTAATGTTGCATTCTTTGGCTCTGTATTGCATATAGGAGTACAAACTAAACTGCCATGCCTATTGTTATACATCATTCAATTTGCAGAAAACAACTCCATGCAAAAGAGTGTTATTACTGTCGTATATCAATATTTGAATTTATATACTTTTCATGCAACACTGAATGATTTGTGTTGTACATGTATTTAAAAAAAAATCACTTTTGGCCTGTTTCAGGTGAAGATGACGTTAAAAAACTTTTTCCTTGGAAGGAATGATCTATACCTGCTACAGGTCGACACTTCCAAGGTAATGAGCCATGTTTTTAAAACTCCACATTTAGGCCGTGTTCGGGGTAAGGAGAGGGTAAGTTAACTTATCTGGCATGGAAAACGTAGTAATAGATTAGTACATGATTAATTAATTATTAATTATTAAAAAATACAAAATAGATTAATTTGATTTTTTAAAACAACTTTTTTATAGAAATTTTTTGCAAAAAAATACACCGTTTAGTAGTTCGGGAAGTGTGCGCGCGAAAAACGAGGAAGGTAGGTTAACTTACCCATTCCGCCGAACGAGGCCTTAGTCATATAAGATCATTTAATTACCAAGGAAAGCTGTAAACTTCTTTTATATATATTCATTTCTCTTTAGTATTCATGTTTATTACTTATATGGAAGTTGGGGCATATAAACACATGGGCCAATCACATGTTGTATACATGGATATAAACCTGGAGAGCTGAATAGCTGTTTTGCTCTGAAATATACGCAAGCAGCTATCCAGCCCCAGTTTGTCTTTTAGTGGTACTCATTTGTTTATTCTGCCAAATATAATTCATATGGATAGCACTTTCTCTTCTTGTTTGTTGTAGCTTTCAGATGGCTTAGTTTATGAGGCAGCTGATGATTCAAACTACTTTCCTCATTTCTATGGCCCTGGTCGGAGTTTTGCACCTCTTCAACTAGACGCTGTTATCAAGGCAGAGAAAATAGTTCTGGTGAACCATGATTTCACATGCAGTGTACTTGATGGAGCAGAACCATGATTCTGATGTGTAAGGAGGACATTTCCCTGTCTTTTTAATGTTTTGACAAATTTCCTACATGATACTAAAAAATATACAGTTATTGGTGAAAAAACACTGTAAATAGCTGCCTTACCAGTTACCACATTCTGGTACCTCAGGAACCTTCCCTTCGAAAATGCAAAAATATTATTGTTTCATATCTAACATCTGAAGGAAATTGAACCCCGTATTCCAAGGATCATATGTAAGAATCATTTCATATATTCTTCAGTAGGCTTAGTTGTAAATCTAGAGACAATCTTATTGCTCACTCCACCAAATTAATGTAAAACTCCTGTTATGAGTTCAGTTTTGGTCGTGGAATTTAGGGACAATCAACTCTCCTTTTTTTTTTCCGGGATGAAACATTCTTCCTTTCCTCCGATAAGCATAAGCAGAAACGAAAAGATAGAGGATTAATTTCTGTCTTGGGAAATTTGATCCCATTCACAATGAGTTGTATGTGAGTGTGGAATGTACCAGAGTGATTATCGAATATATATGTATGTATATATATATGTGTGTTTCTAGAGAGTAGAAAATACTCGACGCTAGCCAATAAAACTGAAAGAAAAAGTTTCAGAAAAAAATATCGGTGTATATTAATGGTAACTGTTATTATTATCATCGTATGGAAACCTGTCCCAGATGAGGTTTTCTCGTCCGTGACCACTTACACTTACCAAACACCAAACTCTCAGAGATGAGGTTGAAGTAATAGTTCCAAAGTACTGCCTCCTATTTTTGCTTGTTCGGCATACATTTACACATGGAGAGGAGTAGTTGGGATATACACGATGCATGTCTGTAGATTTGTGAGAACCAAGCCCCGTCAGCATTCGTGTATAATTGAATGTGTGTACTTAAATAATGCTGTTACGTCCTTTAAAAGGCACATCTGCATAGCACTTAACATTTCTTAAGGAATCTTGTTGTTCATGTGCGTCTTACGTACATGCGTTGGTGACAACCAGGACATACCAGTGCTGTAGAGTGAATTAACATACTATGCCTACCAACTTAAGTATTTTTTTTATTGAATTATGTGATTAGAATTGTATGAAATTGGTATGGTCGTTGCAGGCCTAAAACAGCTCGATAGACTTCTGTTTCTAGCGTATTAGTTCGGGGTATTCAGTATTGTTTATTAGTGCATCCACAAGTTGTAGTGCCACAAGTAAACTACTCAGAGCTACCTGTAATAGTACTATCACGGTTTGACTGAATTGAATACTCAGAAGTACAAATGCATCACTGTAAATCAGTGGCCATTATGTAGTTAGTTAACACTGATACGGGGTACGTCCTGCAGATCCTCATGGACCTCGTCTGCGTTTTTTGGTTCTTCGATAACCTGAGTTACCTAACAAATATAGTTTTAACCAATAAATAAAGCCCCTATTTCCTACCACGGAATGGCCATTTTTATATAGTGCACACATCCAGTTATCTTTTGGGCTGAAACGGATCTAAACAATTTACTGACGAAAAACAACATAACTCATTTCTTATTAGTGCATGATTAATTCTGTATTAATTATGTTGAACTTAAAAATAGATTAATTTGTGGTTTTAAAGCATCTTTTATATTATTTTTGTAAAAACATAATCGATAATACGTTATTGACTTATTTTTCATTTTGTACGAATAAACTCATTTCAGCCCAAAAGATAAATGTGGATGTACTGATGTACAGGACCTACAGAAAAAGCAGTCAGGCAACCTCCGCCGTCAAATGCACCACCGGTCTACCATGCGAACGCATATGAGTTTAGGTGCTCTATATGTCTAGTTCATTCTAACTGATTCGACGACATATTATCTAATATCGGGACAATATTTTAAGAATATAGATAAATGAATAAGTTATTATAAAGTTGAAAAGATATTTGAAGTGCTATTATAAGAAACTTATGTGTGGGTATTTTTGTAAAATTATAATGTTTAGGAGCCTAGGTAACGTGCTCGTGATATTAGTATGCTTGAAATAATTTCATTAGTATGGAACATCCCTTAAAGAGTGGGCACAAGCATATCGTTTAATATCTATACTACTTTTAAAAGAAGACAATTACTACTTTTAAAAGAATACAATGGTGGTGATAGGAAATCTGTCACTCTACCATCTATCTTTTTCTTACCAACTAATTTATATTCTTTAGTGTTAAAAAATAGTATTTTTACATATTATTAATATTTTATTTAATCTCTAGAATACAAGTTTATTTCTCTCAAAGAATCTATGAAATATTTGACGTGTAGCATTGCAAAGTATGGGTACTTTGCTAGTAAGAGTAAATTTCACAAAACTACGTGCACTTTGATCAAATTATCCCAAAACTATATTTTTTTAAAAAAAAACATTACAAATTTAGCATCTCGTATCACAGAACTAAAGATTTATTGGTAGAATCATCAACGAACTACATGTTTCAGACATCCACTATTACATTTTAACGTTATAAAAGTTGTATTTTTTGATAACATTAATATTAAATCTATAATTTTATAATAAAATACCTAATATTTGTAGTTTGTTTTTGAAAAATTAGGATTAAATATATAATTTTGGGATACACACCCTTAAATATGTAGTTTTATAATAGTTAAATCAAATTATCTATAGTTTTGTAAAATATGGGTTGAAAAGAAGATGCAAAGAACGTGACCTTAGTATAAAACGAAAGTGACTGATAATATGAGATGGAACGAGTAGCAGCTCCGTATAGTTTTATGTTCAATCTATACATTTAAGCTGTAGCCATCAATATCATTTTTGTAACTTCTGCAAATGGTATGTTTTGATTTGACTTTAGAATATTTTAAAAACATTATAAATTTAATATGTTTCTATTGATTTCTACCCTGTAACTAATAATCGAGTCTTAGTGTTCAGAACATCACAGCTATCAATTAATAAATTCGGAAGTGGAGGGAGCAATTTGTTCCAACGTGACAAGAAAACACGCGGGAAGTCGCGTTGTCCTTGGGAGGGTTTTGACTTGAAAACAGAGCAAGTGTTTACAACTATCCAAAAGGTCAGCTGTGCTGATTGCAGGACATTGAATTCCTCTTCGTCAATGTTGTCACGGCTTGCCTTGCACTTGGTCATATCAATCCATCTGTATTTGGTCCTGCACACGTCGCCAAACTGCCGAAAATCTCACAAATATAATCCTATAGGAATTACGACAGGCAGGGATGGAATCTAATTACTAGTAGTGATTACGCCCAAGTTGCCAACTTGCCTTGTTTTGTAGGGCATCACCTTTTTCATGTCCGTGCCAATTAGTAGGCCAAACGATTCGAATTACAAATACAATTGATGATGCTTATATTTCTAATCCGTGTTACTAGTGTCCATTGAGAACTGAAAAAATGTGAATGTTTTAGTATAGCTGAAAGGCATTATTTTTTTTTCTGCAATATTTATTAGCAGAGTTACTATTTCTTGTAGTAGTATCTGATTACATGTGAATCTCTGTACACAATGTGGTCACCTTAATTACAAGTTTAAAACTGACAAAAATCAAAATCAAAATGCTAGTAATAAGTTAGCCTAGGAATCAGAGAAGGGGTAGAAACCATATCTCAGGCTGCAGCTTCCACCTAACACTTTGCCTCCCTCCTTGGCGCAACCCCTCGCCGCCAGTTGACCAATGGCGGATTCGAGGCACATCTTGCAGTCGCCGCCGGAGAGGTCCTTGGTGCACTGCGCCATCCCGTGCAGCCTCTGCGCGCCGCCGACGGCCACGGCCTCCCCGGCGGCGAACAGCAGCGGCGAGAGGTAGGCCTTCCTCGTCAGGCGCTTCATCAGGTGGGAGACCTCCTTGTCGAGGTCGGCCGACCTGTCCGCTCCCTGGACGCGGGCAAGCGGGACGACGGCGCGGTGGTCGGCGTCGACCTCGCCGAAGAAGGGCTCCCCAGAGTAGCGGAGCATGCAGGCGTCGAGCCAGACGACGGCGTCCTTCTTGGACGGGCACACGCGCCGGGCCTGCGCGCCCGCGGCGCGGATGCACTCGGCGCACGTCGCCCTGGCGACGTCCCCGCGGCAGAGCGCCAGGCCGTGCACGCGCTCCTCGCCGCCTTCGCCGCCGACCGTGGCGATGTCGAACCCGATGGCCGGCGCCTTGGCCTCGAGGAGCGACACGAGCCGGCCCAGGTTGCCGGCGAAGGAGCTGTCAGCGGCGAAGAATCCCCCCGCGCCGGAGCACGACGCGGCAGCGTCCCCCACGCCCTGCACGGAGCCATCCGCCGCCGCCGCCGCCCCCGCGGCGGCGGCGACAGCCAGAAGAAGGAATGCCGGCGCCTGAGGAAGAATCATGACGACAAGAAACACAAACACGACTGTACGATTGCCGAGCACACGACACGAGAGCTTAAGCTAAACCGGGTTTAGGTCGATGGTAGGAGGATCGATTCGATGGCATGCGGCGAAGGAGGTGGCGGTGCGGGTTATAAAGAAGAAGACGAGGCGAGAAGTTGGACGTGGTAGAGAGGGAGAGAGAGAGTAGTTGGGTTTGGACCATAGCGGTGGTAGGAGCTCGGAAGAAAGAAGGCAGCGGAGGGAGGGACAGACTGGACGAGGTCGTACTCGCCGCGCGCGCAAATCATGTACAAGACGACCCCCGACCCAACGTCCGTGTTGCTGTTGTTGTTGGTAGCAAGTAGCAGCAGCAAAGCAACCAACGGTTGACCCTGACCGAGCCAGCCCAGTGTGGACGTGTAGTGCTTACCTAGCCTGGAAATCGAGTGAGGATAGCTTATTAGAATTGATGGTATATTAAATTTTTTTATTTAATTCCACATTAGTCATATACACTATAACCGCCCTTGCTTTTACGCCGGGAAGTTTTTGGTTATGTTGTTGTGCCCTCGTGCGTATTTGCAATTTATGTGTCAAAAGCTTTGCAGCCTATGTTTTATCTTTATGAGCTAAAATTTAAATTTTTAACATTAATTTGAAGTGGATTTTAGTTTTTTTTTTCTCGTAGTTCATTTGTTAATCTTTGCTTTTATATCGCTAATAATATATATATATAAATTTTATTCATAAATTATTCTTTTATAAATATGTTGTTTGGCAGTCCCTGGACTATTACTAACACAGTACTCGGTCTTCTGCAGACTGCAGCCTCCTGTCATTGTGGCAACTGCTACTCTCATTGATTTGGTTTGTCCAGTGAATTTTAATTTGATCCCTACCTAAATTTTTTGGGCGGACACAAATTGATTTATCAACGTCAAGAATTGGTTTCAGTTCGATAAATTTTACCTTCTTTGTCATTCCTCCAAGCCATTTACAAATGGGAGTGTCTAGATTTTAAAAGGATTACATTTCTCGTCCCTTGGACAAATTAAAAATCTAGTGGCTCTCACCGCATCCCTCATTGCCAATTTGAATTTTGTTATTCCATAACAAGGTTTAACAATATATTGTTCTGATATAGCCATTCAACAAATTTAAAGTAGTTGATAAAAATTTTACGATACCACAATGTAAATGCAGAAGTACTAAAAAATCTTATGATATAAAATAAGTAAAAACATTTCTAATAACAAAAATACCATTACGATAAACTAAAATTGCACATTACATACCATTTTAATTTAGTCTTAGAAATGTGCAACTTTAGACGACTGAAAAACTATAATTTTCGACTCTAGCAAATACCGTTACAAATATATGACCAACGTTTCTAGTGGTTTGAGAGCATATACAATTCACTGGTACTTTGCTAACTTATCTTTAGTCAGGGTAACACCCCTAAAAGCAAACTAACAAATTAAGAGCCGATTTAGAGTAACGCCAAAATGTCTCCTACCGATTATTTGGTAGTTTGAATAATAAATACGATGGTTTGGCTTGAAATCAACTACTACCTCCGTTCATAGTATAAGATGTTTGACTTTTTTAATTGCAACGTTCGATCATTCGTCTTATTTAAAAATTTAGTATAAATATAAAAAAATAACAAGTCATGTTAAAGTTGGTAAGTCATAAGGAAAATAAATGATATTTTCATAAATTTTTTAAATAAGACAATGGTCAAATATTATGAGCAAAAAAGTCAAACATCTTACATTACGAATTGGCATAATTCTATAATTTTATTCACTATGATATTAAATTTGACTCCATATTGGTATAATAAAACAAATGCAATTCTAGCCTAACAACAAATTGGTAGTAACAAAATTTTTCACATGTTGGCACTATCAAAAAATTGGTAGGGTAAAGAAACCAAACATGCTCTAAATATAACTTAAAATTTTTATCCTAATTGAAACTAGCTAGCCAGGTAGATCTCAGGCATCTAGGCCGCAGCTTTTCTCTCTTTTTTTCACATGTTACTAGTTCAAAGTTCAAACACAGCTCAAAGTAGAATAATGGGTCAACCTATGTCTTAGGTCATGTCTAGACCACGCTGCTTCGATGGTATTTTAAGGTCCTAGCGAATATTTTAGGGACGACGGTTTTGCATGTACTTTATGTGCAGCAATTAATAAGACATCTCTTAGCAGTAACATGATAAATTTCTTTTGTTTAGTAGATAAGAAAGAAAGAACAGAGAGAAGCAAGCCGCAGAATTTTGACGGCATAAAAAAAATATTATAATGTGTGTCAACGCCCTGACCCTACAAACCTCCTAAACCGGGCCTGTACTCTAGGACATCAAGACTTCCCTCACATAACCAACACACGTTTTTTCTGCGCACTTTGTCCTCACTCATACGCACCCGGGAATAACTTAACCTTGGAGTTCTCTCGAGATAAGCTTCCGGAAAAAAAGTTACAACTTGTTGGTATGAGTATTCTATTAAATCCTATAAAGCTTGGGCTAGGATGTCACATACACCCACCCTCAAAGGACCCGATGTCCCCGTCGGTCCAACATATCCCCACACTTGGGCAAACAACCAGGAACGTTCCCCTCTTGGCCACGTCCGTGTGTCCAGGTCCGGCCCATGTGCCATGCCGTGTCCCCACAGGGCCCATGCGCCATGCGGAACATGCTCGTGCCCCTGCGCCCACACGCGCTCGTGAAACCGCGAGAGTCAGCTCTGATACCATTCTGTCACGCCCCGACCCTAGGAACCCCCTAGGCCGGGCCCATGCTCTAGGATATCAAGACTTTCCTCACACAACCAACACACGTCTTTTCTGCGCACTTTGTCCTCACTCATGCGCACCCGGGAATAACTTCCTAAGATTGCTCCAGGCCAAGCACGCTTAACCTTGGAGTTCTCTCGAGATAAGCTTCCGGAAAAGAAGCTGCAACTTGTTGGTATGAGTATTCTATCAAATCCTATTAAGCTTGGGCTGGAATGTCACAATGTGCTAGGAAATAACATAGGAAGTATCAGAGTTCCCGTTACTGTGGTAACCGGGGTCTCCGCGGGGGCACGGTATGGGATGTCCCGCGGTTTTGAGTTTAAATTCGAGTAGGATTTAAAAATTTTGAGGAAATTTAATGGAAAAACATATGTTGTATAGGTTGATATACAGTATAGTTTTGTCAAAAAAATTTATGAAAAAGTGTATTTCTGGCGTAATTAAAAATCATAACAGAGAATTCCAAGGAAAAAAATTAAAAATATCCTATTGCAAATAATATTTCGTAAGAAGATGGTTAGGAATATTTTGTTGTTAAGTCATTATTAATTTGCACTAGACATCAGGGTACATAATGTTAAAATATAAATATACAACGATGGATATAGAAAAATATGTACGGAGGGAAATTACATGTGCACGTTACTACATACATAATAGTTTTGTTCGTAATAAGGATAATAGGTATAGTTGTGACGCAGCAATCAAAATGAAGTTGTTGTTACTTGTTATTGATGTGAATTATTTGGTGAAGTGTGATATGACGGTGTATGTTTGTATGTTGCAATGTCAAAAATTTAGAAAAGATCATATAAAAATTTTCTTGTTTTCCCCGTAACATGTCCTAAATGTCACAAATATAGTCATAGAATATTTTTCTATTTTTTCATGTATTTTTTTTCAGATCTTTTAAAGTTTTTTCTTTTTGCATTTGACATCTCACAAATTTTCTTGTTTTTAAATCTTCTTCTCCCCACGGTTTTTCCATGGTAACCGCGGTTTCGGCTATGAAAACTACGTAGGAAACCACGGTTTCCGCCGTTCTCATGCGCTGTTCTAATGAGCATTAGCCGCGGTTCTCGCCCGAAACCGCGCGGTAACCGTACAAAACCACGCGGTAACCGCTTTTACCACTAAGATTTGAATTCAAATTTTTTGTTTTCAAATTCGTCGTTATTTTTACCGCATCTGCGGAAAACCGCGCGGTAACCGCGCTACCACCATACAGCGGCAGGGGCGGTAGCCACGGTAAGTAAAACCCTAGGAAGTATTCACTATATTTCATATCATCTTTCTAGATTTATTCATGTATTACTAAATAATATATATATATATATATTAATTAGATTCATTAGTATGTACCTATATAAATTCATTGAGAATATGACCATTTTATAATATGAAATAAGAGCAATAATATTTAATGTCATATATTATCTTTTTTGTATGCCCATTATACGCATTAAAAAAGTTATGGACGGATATTGGGTATTTGAGGGAATTTTGTCTAAGGAAGCATAAGGTTTTTATCCGGTTATTTGTATGCGGTACGCCACATTTTAGCATCAGGTAACAAAACGAAATCGAAAGACGGGCCCCTTGACCTTCAATAGAATTACGTTCTTGGTGTTGAAGTGAGTCCTTTGGCTCCAAAAGCGAACTATTGCAGCGTTTTTACTTTAAATATATTTTTCTGAAAATCTCTTGTCACACTCCTTATATCTTGGTTCAACTATGCTAGGAAGTTACTTTCGTTCCATATTTTAATTGAGGACGCGTAGATATTTTATATATGTTTGATCATTTATTTTATTTTAAAAATTATATAATTATCATTTATTTGTTGGTTTTAGATTTATTACTAAATATATTTTAATTATAATTTATATTTTCATAAATTTGCATAAAAATTTAAATAAGACAAATATCAATCGTGTGTCAAACAATTGACGTCATCAATATAGAGGGGTACGTTGTAGGCTCTGAAAATTCTCACTCCTTATATTTTGATTTGCGCATAATCTCACTTCCTTTTATGTTGCCAGAAAATGCTCGATCTGTAAACTTTAAATATATGTTGAGTTCTGAAAATGAAAAAAAATCCTGAAAATTACTATGGCCGCGTTCGGGTAAGAGAGGGATAATTAACTTACCTGGCATAGAAAACATAGTAATAAATTAATACATGATTAATTAATTATTAATTATTAAAAATATAAAATAGATTAATATGATTTTTTAAAATAGCTTTACTATTGAAAATTTTTATAAAACATACACCGTTTAGCAGTTAAAAAAACGTATACGTAAAAAACGAGGGATAAGTTAACTTATATACCCTTTGCCGAACGTGGCCTATATGCTCGATCAGACTAAAAATATATAATCCTTTGGTCATACCTCAACACTACTAGAAAATAGTTACTGTTATCTATTTTATTAATCCTATTGTCCTCGAAATATATACCCATCATGTTAACTTTATGTTCATCTAGATTTTTCATTTGTATGATGACCTTCCAGCTCGTACCACTTGGACGGTTGGGAATAAGAAAAAACGCTCCCACCTTAGAGAGTCTTCCTGAAACAGAGAATTGTAAACAGCAGTGCAGCATTTTTTAAATGAAAGGATTACAGCGTCGTTTTGGTAATCACCAGTTCTGTTTCCAAAATGATTTGGTAGATAGTAAAGAAATAATCTGTCTCAAGCCTATGAAATTAGAAAAATCCCGGGAAGGTGCAAAGTACCTGGCCAATGTTTGTGAGTTGCGTGTGCGTGCGCTACTGTAGCTTTAGCATAGGGCATTATTTTTGTAGATGATTAGCATATGAGATTAGAATATGCTTAATTAATTAGTTTTAGACTAGGTCGCTACCGGTCCCTGCATCTTAAGAAATAAAGAAAGGGAAAAAAGAGATCAACTTCGACATGTTTATTTTATGTTTGTTTCGGAAACTTCCCCGGATAACCCCCGATCCTAATCAGAAAAGCTGAAGCTCCCAACTGCTGCAGGCAGCCGCTCAACCTTAGAAAGGCTGCAACTGGGAACGTATATATTATACTTCGCCGGTATTTTTAGTTGTTTTTTAAGTGTACGTTTAATTATTTATTTTATCTAAAAAATTATATAATTATTAATTTTTTTATTTATTACTCAAGTAATTTTAAATATGAGTTATAATTATATATATTTTATTAAAAAAATTAAATAAGACGAACGGTTAAACATATATTTAAAAGTTAATGGCATCAACTAACAAGACCGAGAGTACATGCAGGGATCAACCTAATCATCTCGTCCAAATGCAGGTTTTTAGGCTAGTCTCAGTAGAAGTTTTATGGACAATAAATAGGGTGTCACGTAGATATTTTTGATGATATAGCAATGTATTAATGAAGAAAGAGATTAAATGAGTTTCATGTAGATGAAACCCTGTATGCATAGTTAACTAAACAGCTATTGTCTTGCACGTAACCTAAAAATCAATAATATATCCTAGTTTTAAACATTAATTGTGATTTGCGAGGCAGGCAGCGTGCATATGCTAATCATTTACGCCGTACCTGTTTAATTTCTGCCTAATTCTCTCTGAAATTCTGCCATCATTCATACAGATGGATAGCTACTCGTCCAGATGGAATTGAAACCTGCCTCTCTCTACTCACAGGCGCAGCGCAAATTAAAGTATTCGTGCTTCTGGAGCCAACGCATAATGCGCTTAACTTGTCCTACTCCTCGTTTTAGTTAATGTACTACGGCAGAAGTTTCTGCAAGCTAGTTTTTCTGTCGAATAAAAAAGACAAATTTCGGCAAGCTTATAGATAATAACTCAAATGTATATATAGTGTTTGCATGATTCACCAGAAGCGTTGACATATTAGAAGATACTCCCGCAGTATGAACGACCTATTTCTCTAAGAAGATGCTTCATGTATTTTAATTTTTTTCTTTATTTAGCCATTAACTTATATTTGCGCTTGATTATTTGTGTTATCATATTCAATTGATTTATCCAGCATTAAACCGGATAAAGTATGGGACCGCCTACTCATCAGGTGACTGCTTTTTTTGAGCTTGTCAGTCGACTATCTCCCTATGCATCCAATGTCATTCCACCTGCGCACGTTAATGACTGACCAAAACCGGCGATCTCAAATTTTTTTATATTTGGGCTTTGGCATTTTGGGTTGGACCTATTTTATTTGGGCTTTCTAATATAAGACAAAGGACCAAAGCCTTGTGTTAAAATATTTGAATGTATTATTGGCCTGGTTTGTTGTTGTGTTGGTAGTGCATATTTTGGATGTTTGTACTGGAATTTTTTTTTGTCAAAATTTTGATCTATTTGGTTGATTCAATTTTTGTATCTTTTATTGGGCCACTTTGCATATGTTCTATAGATATCTTTTGTATTTTTGCATGCTTTTGGGATTAATGTATGGGACATGTTTGTTTTTTCATTTGCTTCTAAAGCAACGGAAGAGAATACCATGTTAGCATGTGGGACTACTAAAATAGAGTAGTAGAACACAGAGCAGTAGATCAGAGCAATAAAACAGAACAAAAGTAAGAAAGCAAGGAACTACTCAAACATGGTATTTCCGTTGTTTTTTCAGAGTCAGAAATTCATTATGAGCATTTTTATGTATAGTCTATTCATCATTTAGCTTACAATAATACAAAGAATGAGCTAACTTTTGTTCTCCCAGTCAGCACAACATTATGAGTATCCGTACATATTGCAAACATGTAAAAAAAATGATGCAGCAACAAATGACTTGCTCTGGAGTCCATATATACCTGTGCACATTTGCTTTGAATATATTCAACCGCTTCTAAAACAAAGACAGAAGAAAAAAAAGTATACTTATCACTTTATACTGTTCCAAACTTAATTTCAAACCTGAAATGTGCTACTTCATGACTTTGATAAAACTTGAATGCCTAGGAAAATTGAATACCAAGTAGTGATAAATTCACTATAAAAATTGAGTATACTGATTTTGCAAGGTTTGAAACTTAAAAGGTAAATGCATTCACTAATTTGCTAGTTTGTAACTTATTCTGTCTTATGTCTGATTTGCCAAACATAAAATTTATATAAGGAAATCAATATCTCAGTTTGAAAATGCAATGGGTTCTCAACAAATATATTGATCTAGCCCCTCCCCCATCACTTTTAGCAAAGCACCTTATAGTTGTAAATAGAAACAAAATCAAAAGTGCACAAAATTATTGGTGAACTTACCTAACTTTATAACATAAGTTACACAGTAGAAGTGAGTTTTTCGTGAATTCTAACGTACTTTGGTATTAAAAAAAAGTAATTGCTGGACTGCATTTTGCAGACAGCTATCACATATAGAAATACAATTCATCAATTAACAATTTATGATGCTATTTATTTTCCAACAAAAATACATTTGTAATAAAAAAAATAGGTGTTGAATTTTCAAATGGATAATGAGACGACAAAACACAAAATCAGATAGGTGTTATATATATTGTGTACATAAGCATAAAATACATCTAAAGTGATTCATATGATAAGTTGCAGTTCACATATACTAAAGTTGCACTATATTTTTACTAAAAGTTGTAGTCTTTCAGATTATGCAACTTTAGGGTAAACTTTGTGCAAGTTTAGTATATGAGTTGTGCAAGTCTAGGTGACTGATAGTAAACAAAGCAAAATCAGTTGGATGATAAAATACCAAGTTCTTGACTTTGAAGAGCTACACTATCATATAAAAGACAAAACATTGTTATGAAATGCATCTATTCTTTATAGACAAAATTAGCACAGATCCTTAATTTATTATTTTCAAAGAAAACCAAATCATTGCCAAGCACACTGGCAGCAAAACGTTTTTATGTTATTGGTGGTGTATGATCTATGCATAAATATGCTTATATCCAACTCTTCAAGAATTATAAGCATATAAATGCATCTAGGTTGATAGAATTAATAAAAGACAAAGTAAACGATATGTTGCACTTCACATGTACAGAAGTTGCACTTTATTTATGTCAAAGTTGCACCTTTTCAAATTAAGCAAGTTTAGTTTATGTTGTGTGTAAGTTTAGTGTACATGTTGTGCAAGTGCAGATGGCTAATAACTAAGAAAAAGAATCCTTGCCTTGCAGCAGATTTGGATGAGCAAATCAAGTTCAAACCAACAAAAGTTCTTCACTCTACCAAAAAAAACTAGGTGTTGCATTCTCAAATAGATCAATAGAGAAGGCAAAACACAAAATCAGAATCTCCCATGAGCAGAGAGAATGACTACTCAATTTAATTGTGTAGCACCGCTGCTTGTTAACTGATTTTATTGCCCCACTTTTTGCCAAGTGCCATAAAGCTGCATCAAAATACAAAATACAACATAATAGTAATGTTTAGTTTTTTATTTTGAGGTTTATACAACATAATCAAATCAATGCCAAGCACACTGACAGCAAAGAGGAAAGGCTTATACAACCAATCTAAAGATCAAAAGGAAAAAGGAAAAGAGAGTATACACAAAAACTGTCCTCTAAATTTAACATAACAATTTAGTAACTGGAAGCTAATTTATCTAATAAGATCCATTATCTAAAATTTAATAGAAAGCCAAATAACATGAGGTTGTTTTTAAGGCAGTAAAACAACCGGAGGAAAAACAGTGCAGGAAAGTAGGAACTTTGAATATTTTTTACTTGTGAGCCAAATTGCACTGCTCAGTAGTAGCAGTTGCTATTTTTTATCATGTGCAACTCCTGTTTTAAATTTGTGCAACCTTAGTTTAAAAAGAGTGCAACTATTTTTTATCATTCTATTATGTTGTTCTGTACTAAACAAACATTGTAAGATAACCAAACGAAAGATCAAAAGTGTTTTCCTCCTCAAAGCAGAAGCCCTATATGTAGTTCAACACATGTTCAGTAATGGTTCAGAGTTTGGTCAGAGTTAGGACAAAATTGATAGTTCATATTAGAATTTTTGTCAAAATTATGATGAAATGAAATCAGTGAAAAACCTTAGCTTGAGATGTTTTTGTATGCTTGCATTAGCTCCTTGCCAAAAAAAAGGCACACTATTGATGTCCGCAAAAGTGCAGAGCAGCTATAGAAACAAAAATAATCTCAGATTCTCAGTGCATCGTAATTATGTGGAAGCATTTGGAAGTTTTATCTGCTGAGCAGGAGTGTAGGATTATGTTGTTTACTACTATGAGGTCGTTCTCTCCGATGACTCCAAAGGGCACAATTGTGGCATTGAGCTGCACAACCATCCTCACAAATTCAGTCTGCTCAAAACAACATATGTTTTTCAGCCTACACAATTCAGACCAAATTAAGAAGCGTAAATCACACATTCACATAAACCTAGGAATTCACATTCACATAAGTCTGTACACAGCTAAAAATCATGATTACGACTACTTGAAAAAGGATGGATGAGGTAGGAGGATTGCAGCTATGCTGTTGAAATTTGCATTGTTGATAACTGAAGTTGCACAAACTGTGTGCTGGTATTGCAAATATTATAACCAAAGTTGCACATGGTTCTCTATCTACTAATGATGTCTTATAGCATATATTGATAGAGGACTTAATTTACATTGTTGATAACTGAAGTTGCAGAAATTTGCATGACTTTTACTACTGATAGCAATAACTGAATTCAATAATCGTGCAAGAGAGCTGGTAAGGGCCTATTTCAATGAACAAGTCCAAATATGCACATATATGGGTAAACTAGAATTATTTGAATGGTGGTACCCTCATATAAAAGAGCTAAACTATATTTATCAAATTAACAGCTATCCACTTGCACACATAATTATTCATGCATGTTCTAGTACCAGTCCCAGATCAATGACAAATATCTTCCTTAACCAGTTCCGATGCCTGAATATTATACAATCACAACTTACTACTGGTCACTGATATTTTGGTATTTTTACATATAATTACCTATATGCTCTTTGATATTAGGTTACAGAGTTACCTGCTGCAACAAACATTATGGTCTGATCTGTAGCTTTGTATTCTACCCTTGCAAGACATTAGATCATATGGAAAAAATAATATTGAAATTCTCTCAGCTCTAAAGAAGTAGGAACTCCAGACCAAAATTATGTATCTTCCTAGTCAGTCTAGCAGTTACAATGCAACTGACCATGAGCTCAATGTCTACCTGAAAACTCATCACAAACAAGAAATTGCTACTCTATGAAAATATGCATTGTAAAAATATTAAAGTGGTATCTTGGAATTCCAACCAAACGAGAAAAGGAATAGTGTTTGTTTCGTATATGTTCTGTGGGACTGTTTGCAATAAAACTAAAAATAAGCTAGTGTTGTTTTCTTTTTTCTTGAAAGGAAGACAGGGAAGTACCTTGTATACACTACTCCCATCTAAGATAAGTTCTGAAAGCACTTGAACGTTACTTCACTAAATCAATAGACGCCAAGAGCATCGGTGAACCCATAAACAAAATCTTTGTTTTCTCTGAAAACATCCATATGTTATCTCATTTACCTCCTCTCGTCTTGCTCCCTCGATTTATACAGTAAAAGAAGAGCAAATCTGAAGACAAACTCCAATCCTTCCAAATGAACAACAACGTGATGCTTGCATTGCCTACCCTCAGGGTATTTACATTTATCTGAAAGGACGAATCTAAAACCATCGAATTAATTAGGTACAAATGAAACTCAAACCAACAAAAATTCCCCTTACAATACAAAACCCTAGGCACTAAAATTTTAGAAACTAGAAGAATCCATATAGAAGGCAAACCTCAAAATCAAGTAGAGCACCAAGATATGGAGCTCCAACTGCAAGGTGGAGCTCGACTCCACCGCCACCACCACAACCATAACCATCCCTCCTCTTCATCCTTTTCCCCTTGGGAGGCGGCGTAGCCACGCCGAACGAAACCAGTGGTGGCCACCGAAGAGCCCGGCGACGTTGGCGGTGGCCGGCGGTAGAATGTCCGCTCTGGGTTGCTGCGGTGGCGGTGACGGGGGTGCCGATGGCGGCGGGCATGAGCTGAGTCTTAACGACGAGGCATTGAAGAGGTCTGTGGATCTGTGGGATTCAGTTTCATCGACAAATCTAGGGGAAGCCTAATACAGGTTAATGGTCTGAGCCCTGGAGGGGAACAAGTGAAACAACCCATCTAAACCTGCGTCCACACCGGCACAGATCTTGAAACACATCTAACGGTCATAAAAATCGACTGAGGAATTTGAATTTTTCAGTCGCCTGGAAAATACAATATATTTTGCATCTAAGACAATCTCGGAACTCTCTCTGGTAGGGTATTTTGATAACCAACATCCATCTTAATTTTAACCATATCTGTTCAGTTAAATTATCCATACCCAAATAGACAAAGGTACAAAAAAGTTACTGGGTGTCCATTACACCTAGCTACGTAATCACGATGTGGGAAGGCCAGTCATGCACTAGCCATTTACATCACCCGTAGCCATTAAATATATATGAACCCACAAGCGTTTGGGTTTAAATATTTTTAATTTACTTTTGCACTACAAAGAGGTTTAAAATATTCCAAAGTTTTGGAGATGGTGTTAATTACTTTATGCAAATTGGTGACCATGTGAAAACGTGAAGCCATATCCGTGTGTGTAGCATGCTTTTGTAACATTCA
Organism: Oryza brachyantha; assembly: GCF_000231095.2. Lineage (NCBI taxonomy): Eukaryota > Viridiplantae > Streptophyta > Magnoliopsida > Poales > Poaceae > Oryza > Oryza brachyantha. The sequence continues at coordinate 17,667,939 of NC_023165.2, forward strand.
GTTTTTGCAAATTGGTTACGTTCATTATACCTTATTTTTATAAGATTAACTAAAATCATTGAATATGATCCAACGATTCATAAAGCTATTTTTCCGAAAGATATAGTGGGAGTCTATTAAATGCATATTGATATAATGCAAAGTTTTTACGTCAAAAAAATATAATACAAAATTCTGCATTTTATATGTACTCTCATGTGTTGTCCCCTGTTCCAAATCTCGCTATAGCCTGCTATAGCTGTTTGAGAAGGATTTCGCTAACCGCTATAGCTTCATTTAGCCCTCTATTAATTAGCCGCTATAGCCCGCTATAGCTGTTTGAGAAGGATTTCGCTAACCGCTATAGTTTCATTTAGCCCTCTATTAATTAGCCGCTATAGCCCGCTATAGCTGTTTGAGAAGGATTTCGCTAACCGCTATAGCTTCATTTAGCCCTCTATTAATTAGTCGCTATAGCTGTTTGGAAGGGTCAACCGCCAGGGGCGGACGCAGAGTATATGGAGTGGCTCAAATTTAATATATTTAGTGTATTACTAATTTGTAATTAAATAAAAAATTGCAACACACTAATAATTCAAATAAGATGCTATCACACCCTAAGTTTCTATCTCAAGCGAAAAACAATAAAGAAATTGCTAAATAATAAATGGCCTAATTAAAGCTTAGGAAAATACCACTCTAAAGAATTAATTTAAAATAAATCAAAGTCCGCGAAATCATTAACTGGATTTAAATTTGAAATTCAAGTTATAAAATTTGCCCCAAAATTTAAATTAAAAATTGGCAAGGTGAGGTTATTCTTCTCCTTTTCCTTTTTCTTCTTCGACCTCCATTTTCCCCTTTTTTTTCCTTGGTTTGGGCTGCAGCCCAAACTAACCTCCCTCTCCTTCTCTCTCCCTTTCCCTCTTTAGGCCGGCCCAGCCGCCAGCCACGGCCCAACCTCCCTCTCCCCTCCTCCCGCGCGACCGCGCACGCCCTCCTTTCGCTGGGCTGCCAGCCCAGTCAGCTCCCGCGTCGGCTAACGGGTGGGCCCCACTCGTCAGGCCGCCTCCCTTCCCCATGCCCGACTCAACTTCGCCGCCGCTGTAACCAAATCCGCCCCAATCTGACCCGGATCGGCCGCTTTCCTTCCCCGCTCCTCCTTTCCAAATGTCGACACCTCAACCTATTTAATCCCCTCTCCGCCCGTCACCGCTGGTTTCCCTCCTCCCTCCCGAGCGCCGCCGCCAAGCCCTCGCCGTTGATCTCGTGCGCCGCCACCGATCTCTTGCGCCGGCCCCCATCACCCTGTGTGCCGCCCCCTCGCCGCCCTTCGCGCCATCGGTAAGCCCCTCCTCCCCTCTCTATTCTCGTTTGCTCGTCATCGCCGTCGTCGGGTTGGTCCGCGCTGTCGTCGGCCGTCCCCGCCGCTTGTCGTCGCTGCCGCCCTCCACCCGCCCTTGTAACGACATCGCCGAACCACCGCCGCTCGCTGCCAAGCGCGCCCACGGTCGTGGCGTGCTGTTGCCGCTGTGTCAGTCCGACGCCGCTGTTTCCCTCAGCCACGCCCATGCCCCGCCGCCTCCCGTGTCGTCGCCAATGTCGCCACCATCCTCTCCGCCTGCCGGACGACATGCCGCCATTGCCGCCGCCCGTCGACTATGGCCGGTCGATCCCCCGCGCCTCCTTCCTCCCCTCCCCTATTTCCCTTCACTGACCAGCGGGACTGTTAATGCTAGATTTCGGCAAATCGTTGTTATGAATTGAAACACAGCTAGAGACCGAATCAGATAGGAAAAGGTGAATCGGCTGGAGGCAGGAATTTGGAAGCGGCAGAGATACAACCGATGGAGTCTGAATCGGACAAGAACTGTAGTCTGATCGGGCCCAAAAGTTTGGAGATAGATTCGATGTTAGCTGTGAGTCCGTGTCAAATAATTAGTCCTTAGCTTAGAGTTTGTTTAGGATTTTTATTTAATTAAAGTCCGAACACTACAAGTTAGTTAGGAACGAATTCTTATATGGATAGGTTAGTTAACACCTGGGATTATAAATATATCTGCCTGGGGTCCTTGTATATTATCTTTAGATCAATCAAACTTGGCGCATCGCCTCCAAATCTTCGACTTGCTTGAGCTTTCGGCGCAGGGTTTGTCAGCTTCGCAATTTAAGTTCATGTTTGTCAAAACCCATCGATCAATTAGAACAGGACTGTCTCGGTTAAGTTCGATCTCCTGCCTAGTTGATCGGTGGGCTGAGTTCTAATATTGCTTTAATCTGTTCTAGTTTAAAGTAGTATTAGTTCTCGATCAAGTCTTCGAGAGTTCTTCTGTTTGATCTGCTAGCATGATTCCGGTTGACTGGGTTCTGTCTCGGTTCGGTCCGATCAATCTGGCTTGCCGGGTTCATGCTATTAGATTAGATCGAGGATTGGCGAGGGCTTATTGCTGGAGTTCTAGCCAGCATTATCTTGAGTAATTTGCTGATTGGTTTATTAAGCTCATCAATCTTCGTACTTCTATATTATATCTTACCAGATTGCATACTGTCTCAGTTAGGTCTGATCTATGTATATTTGGTGCGATACACTTATAGAGGTCCGTCCAATTGGTTGAGTTTAGTGGATTAGTCGGTAGGTTACGCTAGTGTGCTATCTTATTGCTCGCATGCTATAATGACTACTCGATTTCACGTGTGCTTATATTTAGATCTGTACTGTCTCGATTGGGTTCGATCTTCTAGGTCTAATAACGGCATATGTGTGGTTGATTGTTATTGTTTTATACTAGTAATTGGTATAACCATTCTAGTTTATATTTAATTCCACATTTAGTCTCATATCGGTTGTTTATCCTGCTTCTAACTCAGCTGATTGAGCATATTTACACTCACCATCATGAAATTCCTGTAAAGCCGATCGTCTAGTTCATCGGCTAGGGTTCTAGGACGGTATCGGCTATCCAGCCGACAACAATTTCAGGGTTAACTGTTTTCCATGCTATATCTTGTTAGTTACAAGATCAAACTGACTGACATGCCTAGTATTTCTAAGAATTAGGTCCTCCACTGGAGTGGTCTACGATTGATTCCCAGGCCTATGTGTGTGATTGTTGATTGTCATTTTCAGCGTCAACGGGGACCCACCCGCCAGCCAGTCTCCCTTTCCCCATCTCGGTTGGGCCCACGGGCCAGCCTCTTACCTCCCCTTCCCTCTCACCGACAGGTGGGGTCCACCTATCGGCACCACCGCTCTTCCCCTCGGGCTGATGTCATTAATCTCACTTATTGCGTAATAAATCAATTTAGGACTTTTTTGTTTAGTTAAAAAAACCCAGAAAACTTCTAAAATTTATAACTAATTCATCTAGTCTCCGTTTAGGTCGATTCAAATTTCAGTAAATCCAAAAAAATGCCAAGAATCCATTAGAAATAGTTTCTTTTACTGTTTTAGTAGAGTTTGTGCCTGTTTATTTATTTTTATGCTTTGTCGCTTAGATTCGGACCTCGCCGAAGTGCTGGTTTACTTCGAGATCGTCGCAGAAGTCCCTCCCAAAGCTGAACCAGGCAAGTGGCACTCCTCTTGACCATTGATCCCATTTAATGTAAAATTATCGCTTATTTAATTCAGACATGCATTATTTACCTACAATACTTTCAGTATCTTACTTTATGTATTTTTCGGGTTCAACCTATCGTATTATGCTGTTGTTTATCCATTCTTTATCCATGTTGAACCTAGGGTAACTGAAGTAGGATTAGGTCTAGGCCATGCTTAGCCCTGCTTAGAACAAGTAGCACATGGGAACCTTTAATCGCTATTAGATTGATGTTAGCTGATAATGATCCATTACCCATCAGGGTTAATTCCAACTAAAATACTGCTAATGGTGGGTCGTGGGTGCATGGTTTTGAGAGTCGTACCCATGATAATTAAGGATAGGTTCACGGGAAACCCTAGAAGTAATTTAGTGCTAACCACATGCCAAAATGGGTGAGGTGGGATTTGAAGCATAGCTTCGAACTATTTGATGTACCAAGGCAAGGGTGGGCGTGATGGAGTATGAATGAGCAATCGTGGTGTAGCAATGGCCTCTGCTGCTTCCGAATTCACCAAGGCATAAGAGAGGACTGCCGGACTTGGTGTAAAGGCGGGGGTGAAACCTGAAGTGTGGTGCGATTAAATAGGGAGGGTTAAATGATGAGTCCTATCATGGTCTCCTATCTAGTGTGTCGTGGTGACATGTCGGCGCATGTTCAAGTGCAGTGGAGTCATGTCTTGTGGGTACAATAGTATACCTCTGATCAGAGTATAACCTATTCGAATAGCTGTGCCTACGGTTACAGGTGGACTCCCAGATTCATTGTGATTAGTTGAACCTTTAATAACTTGGGTAAACTGGCTTTCACTTTGGACTACTGCAATGTGGTGTAACGTTGGGTAGTGGGTTGGTTTTGTTGCAACGTGGTGTATCGTTGAACAGCGTGGAGAAGCTTTATTTAAATGCTTTACCGTAAATGCTTTATTCTTTTATTTAAATGTTAATCTTTTTACTCACTGTTTTAGTTAACTGCTGCTTTTGTGTGTCTAACCCTAGCCTATCCTTATGTTCACCTGCATTCATTTATTACTCCCTTTCCGTGCTGCTTGTTGAGTATGTGGTTGTACTCAGCCTTGCGTATTTTCCCCTTCAGAGGTAGAGTACTTTTCATGTGGAGGCGATTCTAAGGTTTGATGCTTGTCCGCCGTCGAGGTACTGCTTGTGGATTGGAGCCAAGCTACGCTGGAGCCAGAAGCCCTTTATTTGTTTTTCACTGCATGCCATTAAACTTTAGTTATCATTTATTGTTGTTTTTAAGAACGATGGCAATGTAATCAACTTTGTCTATTGGTGTACCCCGGTTGGTCCTAGATGGGGATTTTAATACACAATAAAGTTCAGAAATTCGTCTGAGGAATTTCTGGGCATGATCGATGCCCCCACTCAAATTTTGGGTTAGATCTGCCCCTGTCAACCGCTAAATGTCTTAGCCTACTATTTAAAACCTGTGTTTTGTTCCGTGAGTTTCCTAGGAGATATTGACGCCACCGGACCACCAATTCATAGTGCCCCTCTGTTGACGTTGAAAATGACAATCAACGGTCACACACGTAGGCCTGGGAATCAATCTTAGACCATTCCAATATAGGACCTAATTCTTAGAAATACTGGGCGTGCCAGTCAGTTTGATCCTGTAACTGACAAGATACAACATAGAAACACAGTTAACCCTAAAATCGCTATCGACCGGATAGCCGATACCGTTACAGGACCCTAGCCGATAGACTAGACGATCGGCTTCTCAGGAATTTTGTTATAACAATTATAAATATACCCAATCGGCTAAGTCAGAAGTAAGATAAACACCGAGCGGTCCAATCAACCAACTAATCTTAAAAGATCGGACCGAACTGAGACAGTCTTAAGATTAATCGACCGATTGGGCCATCGCAGAACTTATCTCACATGAGATCGACAGCCGATATAGGTCTAGATGTAGAATCATATACAAACTGGGATGCCATACTAATTATTAACATGAAACAATAAGGACTAATAACACGCATACTTATACCAGACCTAGAAGATCGAATCTAATCGAGACAGTACAGATCTAGGCACAATCATACATGATAGCAGAGGAATATTATAGCATGCAAATAACGAGATAGCAACCATTGTAATCCATCAATTAATCCATTAAACTCAACCGATCGGACAAACTTCTATGGACAGATCATACCAAACATACAAAGATCAGACCTAACCGAGACAGTATGCAGCCTAGCATGATATAACCATAGAAACATGAAGATCAGTGAGTTTAACCAACTAATCAGTGAATTACTCAAGATAATGCTGGCTAAAACTTCAGCGATAAGCCTCTACGAATCCCCAACCCAACCCGATAACGCAAACGCAGTAAACCAGATTGATCGCACTGAACTGAGATTGAACCAGGTCAACTAGAACAACGTTACCAGATTGAAAAGAAGAACTCGCAGAGACTTGAATGAGCGCTAATACTACTTCAAGCTTACAATAGATCGAAGTAGTAATAGAACTTATCCCGCCAATCAACCAAATAGAAGATCAGACTTATTTGAGACAGTTCTGTCTTAGTTGAACGACGGGTTTTGATGAACTAGAACTTACATTGCGAAGCTGACAAACCCCGTGCCGAAAGCTCAAGTAAGTCGAAGATTTGAGGCGATGCGCTGTCACGCCCAGAAATTTACACCAAATTTCTGAACAATAGCATGTATTAAATCTCGGTCCAGGCATCAGCCCGAGTACACACTATGACAAATTAATACACAGTTCCACGACTTAAAAACAAATAAAAACAATTATCTATCGAAATGCAGCGGAAAAGGAAAACAAGACTAGACCATCTAATCTTCAGCTTCACCTAGCGAAAACGGCTCCACACCACAGGCATTCTTGACGGCGGACTGAACCTCACTTCAACCTTGGGAACAACCTTCTGACTGAAACTCTGGCACTTGCTCTGGTGGGGGAAAAATTAAGCAAGGCTAAGTACAAACCACCGTACTCAACAAGTAACACCCAAGAGAGGGAGAATAATGAATGCAATAGGGTACAAGGATAGGCTAAGGTTAAATTGCACAAAGCTGCAGTCACTTAGCAAAACAGTAAATAAAATAGACTGAAATGAAAGTAAGGTAACATTTAAAATAAACATCCACTGTCCAACGTTACACCACGTTGCAACAGGCCCAAACCACTGTCGAACGTTACACCACGTAGCGACAGGGTCAACCCTCTGCCCAACGTTAAACCACGTTGCGACAGACCCAAACCTCTGCCAACGTTACACCACATTGCGCAGGGTCAAACCAGTTCCAAGATTAATAGAATTATTAAAGGGGTTCAACTAATCCCAATGAGTCTGTCAGTTCGCCCAATAACCGCGGGCACGGCTATTCAAATAGTTTTACTCTGCAGAGGTGTACAACTTTACCCACAAGACATGGCTGCCAAGCATGTCACCATGCCCCAACGTATCACCACGATACCTCAGTACGGAAACCATGATAAGACCTTTCACCTAACCCTCCTTAGGCAATCTCACCACACTTCAGGTTTCACCCCCTCCTTTACACCAAGTCGGGCAGTCCCCTCTTGTGCCTTGGTAGATCCGGAAGCAGCAGAGGCTTTCGTTACACCACGATTGCCCGTCCATACTCCATCACGCCTACCCTTGCCTCGGTACGTCGAATAGGGACAAGTTAGATTACGAGTCTCACCGTTGCCCATTCTGGCTTGTGGTTAGTACGTGTAAGACCTTCAGGGTTTCCTGAGAATCGGTTCTTAATTGCCATGGGTGCGACTCTCAAAACCATACACCCACAGCCCACCATAAGCAATATTTTAGTTGTATTAATCCACATCGGGAGATTAATAATGATTACAACCAATAAAGGTCTATCAAAGTTTAATCAGATAATTAAATAAGAATTGGTGAGCTAGTTGAACTAAGCATGGCTAAGCATTGACTAACCCTAATTCTAGTCAAATTAACCCTGGGATGACAATAATAATGAATGGGAATCAACGGGTATAAAGGTAAATGCCCAACAGATAAATAAAGTAAATACATTTGAATACAATGCATGTTTGAATGTAAAAGCGGGGGATTTTATAATCATAGGTTCAATATGATCAAAGAAGGGTGCCACTTGCCTTGCTTAGACCCACGTGGAACTTCGGCGACGACTTCGGGAACGGACGGCGCTGCGACGGGGTCAAAACCTACGACAAACAAGGCAAAACAAGAAAAACAGGCTATAAAACTACTGAAACAGAGAAAGAAACTATTTTTAATGGATTCTTGGCATTTTTCTGGATTTAATGAAACTTGACTGGACCTAAACGGAGACTAGATGAATTACTTATGAATTTTAGAAGTTTTCTAGGTTTTTTAACTAAACAGAAAAGTCCTAAATCAATTATTGCGCAATTAATTGGAGGGATGACGTCAGCACTGAGGAGAGAGGGAAGCTGACAGCCAGGACCCACTGGCAGTGAGACAAGAGGAGAAGAGGGGCTGACAAGGGGGCCCACGAGGAGAGAGAGATCGACTGGCCGGGCCCGCTGGACAGAGGAAGAGAGCAGAGGAGGGAGGGGAGAGCGCAGGCGCGGCAGGCGGCGGGGCGGCGGCGCGAGCGGCGACCGGCGACGTCCGCGCAACGGCAGCGGGCGGCGGCGACGACCGACGGCACGGCGAGCGGCGGCGCTAAGGATCAGCGAGGTGAGGCGGCGGCCGAGGTAGAGAGGAGGCGCATGGCCGACGGCGGCAACGGCGCCCGACGGCGCGATGGGAGGGCGACGTCGCTCCGGCGTCGGCGACGGCGAGGCGAGGGTAACGATGGGCGGAGGGGCGACGGTGACGTCTAGGGCACGCACACGCGTGGCGGCGGCGGCGACCTCAGCGACATCGTGCGGAGGGAAAAAGAGAGGGAAGGGGGACGATGACGGCTTACCGGCGGCGACGTCGGTGAGTCAGCGTCGTGGCGGGACGGGTGGTGACGACCGGTGGCGTGGATGGCGGCGCACAGGTGGCGAGATCGGGCGCGGCGGCGAGGTGGCTAGGCACAACGGCGGCTCGGGCGGAGAGGGGAAAGAAATGGCGGCGGCGGGCAGGGAGGCGAATTTTATAGGGGCGGCCGGCTAGGGCGGAGGCGGCGGTTAGAGACCACGTTGCACACGCGGGCGCGGCGGACGGCGGCCGTTGCGGGCGCGGGAGATGGAGTCAGCGGCGGATTCGGCGCGGGAAATCCGGAGAGCGCGGCAGCGCGAGGCGGCGGCTGGCGGCCGGGAGAAGCGGGGCGGTGGTTACTCCGGGCAATGGATTTGGCGGCGACTGGGGAAAGCAGAGTGGCGGTTGCGCCGGCGTGAGGGAGCGGGGCGGCGGTGCACGGCAAGGCGTGGCAGCGGCGCAGCACGATGGTGCTGGCGCGGTGGCAAGCAGAGGAGGTTGGACGGACGCAGCGCAGTGGCGCGAGCACGAGGACGACGCGATAACGGGCGACGCATCGTGGGTACTCGGCTTGTGCCGTGGCGGTGAGGGGTGCAGGCAGAGGAGGGCGGCGGCATCCGGCGCGGAGGGCGGCGAAGGACGGCGGTTCCGCGGCGGCGATGGCGAGGCGATGGAGACGGCCCCGAGAGGGTGCGTCGGCGGCGGCAAACGGCGCGCGCGCGCGACGGCGACACACCCATCGACGACGGCGGCCGAAGGGGAGGAAAAGGAGGGAAAGGGGAAGGGGATGCTCACCGGCGGCGCGAAGGGCGGCAGCAAGTCGGCGTCGAACGGGGATGGGTGGTGACGTGGCTCCGCGACGGCGACCGGAGGTGAGGCGCGAGCTCGACTGGCGGTGGCGAGGCAAAGGGCGCAGCGACGGCTCGGGGACGTGCGAATAAAGGCAGCGGCGGCTACGCGGTCGGCACAGCGGGGTGACGCCAGCCCGAGAGCGGGGCGGCAGCGGCAAGGAGAGGAATGAGGGGGATCGCGAAGAGGCGACGCACTCCGACAGCGGTGGCGACCTGCGCGTGCAGAGACGAAGAGGGACCGGCAGTGGCCGGGGAGACGCGGCATCGGCCAAGCGGCGACTGCGCGACAGCGGCCAAGGCGACCGAGTGAATGGTGACGGTGACGCGGAGCAGCGGTGACCCGAGGGCGGCGCGGTGATGACGGCGAGCGGCGGCTAAGCACTGGTGCGAGGCGCGCGCACTGCGTGGCACGGTGGGGACGCGTCGCGGCGAGGCAGAGCGGAAGCGTGCGCAGGTGGAGCGGCGCAACGCGGACGGCGTGGTGGCTAGGCGCGGCGACACGACGTCGGGCGGCGCGGAGCGACGCGACGGCGGGCGCCGAGGGAGAGATTGAGGAGGAAGGGGAGAGTTCACTGGGTGGACCACGACGACGGTGGGGCGGCGGACGACCGACGATGGCCGTTGACCGGCGGGCGAAGGCGCAAAGGTGGACACCGGTGGCGATGGCCGACGGCGGGGAGCAGCGCCCGACGGTGAATGCGGTGGCGACACGACGGGAACACCGGGCGGCTCGGGGAGGCGACGACGACGCGACGGGCGCGGCGGCGCGACGACGCTCCGACGACGACGCGACGGGCGCGGCGGCGCGACGACGCTCCGACGACGGCGGGGTTGCGTCGGTGTCGGCCGGAGGAGCTAGACGGGCCCGACAGATGGGGCCCACCTGTCGGTGTCCTGGGAGAGGAAGAGGGAGGCGAAGAGGACTTGGGGCTCGGTGGTTTGGGCCGTGGCCTGGCTCGGTCCGGTGTGGGAGGGAGAGAGGTAGGGTTGAGCTGGGCCGGGAGAAGGACTGGGCCGGCCCAGCGGGAGAGGAGGAAGAGGCTGAAGGGAGAGTGAGGGAGGGAGGTGATGCGGACTTTGAGCGCCGGTTGGGACACGACTCGGGAAATTGCAGACAGTACACGCATTCACACGACAGAACCAAATCATGCACGAATTAGAGATTCGTACGACAAATTAGATCCGATACGTGAAACCGTGAACTTTTAGCGGAACAACGGCAGGAGTTAACGACCCGTTAAATTGAGATTTAACGACTCGCTAAACTAGAATTAGACGACTTTAACGTTAAACCAATCTACGTGTACGAATTAAAATTTCATACTGTAGATCAATCTCGCGTTAGCTAATAGATTGGAAAACCTAGGCAATTACACGGTAGATTAACGATAGATTGATTTGCATGAATAAAACGTATGCAAACCTGAGGTTTGGTGGAGAGATCAGCGACGGATTGCGGTTGTTCCTCGCTGTTAGGCTAGAAAACCTGAACAATTAAACGGTAGATTAATTTAGATTGATTCGCAAGAATAAAATATATGCGAACCTGAAATTTGGTGGAGAGAGACTAGCCGGCGACGTGCTGCGAACAAGGATGCAGCAGGGCTGCTAGCGGCTTGCTGCGCAGCTGCTGGATAGGGGCGGCACAGCTGTAGCGGAGGCGGAAGAGGCGACTGGAGATGCACGGGAGAGGGAGACGGGGAAAAGAGGCAAGGGTGTAGGGGGTATTTATAGGGGGAAGCTAGAGATAGATCTTGTTACCCATCTCCTATTAACAAGGAATAGATAAGGTTTCAAAGAGATAAGATTTAGAATTCTAATTAATTGGAATTGATTTTTTTGGTGGAGATAGAGATGGGGCTGCATGGCTTGGAGAGGAGGGGGAGAGGATCGTACAGTCCAGGGAGGAGGAGGAGTTCGGCCAAGGGAGAGGAAAAAGGAAAAGAGAAAAAGAAAAGGGAAAAAGGGAAAAAAGGAGAAGGGAAAAAGAAAAGAAAAAGGAAGGAGGGAAAAAAAGAAATTGTCTCCAATTTTGCCGATTTTTATTAAGTTTATTTGAGCAAATTTTACTGACTGCAATTCAAATATAAATCCTGTTAATAATTTAAAATACTTTCGGGACATTTTAGAACATTCCGAAAAGCTTCCAATTAATTAAATTAATTTATACACTGAGTTTCTCCTGAACTTTAATTAACAAATTATTTTTAATGCATTATTTAATTATTTCTTGGCTAGGGTAAAACTCAGGGCGTGACAATTACAACCATTAAAGGTCTATCAAAGTTTAATCAGATAATTAAATAAGAATTGGTGAGCTAGTTGAACTAAGCATGGCTAAGCATTGCCTAACCCTAAGTCTAGTCAAATTAACCCTGGGATGACAATAATAATAAATAGGGATCAATGGGTATATTGGTAAATGCCCAATAGATAAGTAAAGTAAATACATTTGAATACAATGCATGTTTGAATGTAAAAGCGGGGGATTTTATAAACATAGGTTCAATATGATCAAAGAAGGGTGCCACTTGCCTTGCTTAGCCCCACGAGGAACTTCGGCGACGACTTCGAGAACGAACGGCGCTGCGACGGAGGAAAAACCTACGACAAACAAGGCAAAACAAGAAAAACAGGCTAAAAAACTACTGAAACAGAGAAAGAAACTATTTTTAATGGATTCTTGGTATTTTTCTGGATTTAATGAAACTTGACTGGACCTAAACGGAGACTAGATGAATTACTTATGAATTTTAGAAGTTTTCTAGGTTTTTAACTAAACAGAAAAGTCCTAAATCAATTATTGCGCAATTAATGGGGCTGCTGACGTCAGCGAGGAGAGAGGAGGCTGACGGCTGACAGGTTGGGGCCACCTGTCGGTGGGAGAGAGGGGAAGTGGGCGGCTGACACGCGGGCCCGACCGAGAGGGAGGGGCTGACGGGTGGGACCCGCTGGCCAGTGAGAGGGAAACAGAGAGGGGAGGAGGGCGCGGCTGGCGGCGAGCAGCGCGACGGCGCGTGGCGACGACGCGGCGGAGACGGCGAGGGCCGAGGAGAAGGAGAAGGTGGCGACGGCGATGACCGGCGGCGCGAGGGCGTCGACGTTGGCGACATCGACCGGCGACCGGAGGGTGACGACGGCGTCGGCGACCACCGGCGCGAGGCGACGGGCGGCGGCGCACGGCGAGGCAGGGGTCCCGGCGAGCGAAGGGGCGACGGTGACGTCTGGGGCACGCACACGCGTGGCGGCGGCGACGACCTCAGCGACAGCGTGCGGAGGGAAAAAGAGAGGGGAAGGGGGACGGTGACGGCTTCGGCCGGAGCGGAGGAGGGAGAGGGCGGCGGAGCGGCGGCGGTGACGACCGGCGGGGAGGAGGCGGAGACAGCGACGGGGTGGCGCGGCTCGGAGCGGCGACGAGCGACGGGAGGGAGAGACAATGACGGACGCCGGCAGCGGGGGCTTGGCGATCGTGCGACGACGATGACGAAGGGCGGAGATGCGACGGCGAGCGCCGGCAGTGCACCACACCCAGCGACGGCGTGCGGGATCGGGTGGCGGCGGAGGACGTTGACCGACGGCGAGCAGCGGGGCGCACTCGCGGTCGCACGAAGAAACAGAGGAAGGGAGGAGAGCGGGCTCACCGGGGTGGCGCGGCGACGACGGCCGACGCGACGAGATCGATCGGCGCCGGGCGACGGCAGCGCGGCGGCGCTGCGGAGCGGCGGCGCGAGGGAGAGGGGGATGGGATGCGGCGTTCGGCCGGGGAGGCAGCGACAGCGCAGCAACGACGGCGGCAACGGCCGGGCGGCGCGCGCACGGAGGAAGAGGAGGGGATTGTCACGCCCTGAGTTTTACCCTAGCCAAGAAATAATTAAATAATGCATTAAAAATAATTTATTAATTAAAGTTCAGGAGAAAACTCAGTGTAATAAATTAATTTAGTTAATTGGAAGCTTTTCGGATATTCTAAAAATGTCCCGAAAGCATTTTAAATGATTAACAGGATTTATATTTAAATTGCAGAAGTATAAAATTTGGCCAAACAAAATAATTTAAAATTCGGCAAAAATGGGGTTTCTCTTTTTCCCTCCTTTTTCCTTTCTTTTTCCCTTCCTTCTCAAATTGGGCCGAAGTCCAATTTTCCTCCCTTCCTTTTCTTTTTCCCTTTTCTTTTTCCTCTCCTCCTTCCCGGGCCGGCCCAGCCGAGCCGGCCCACCTCTCCCCGCCCGGCCGGCCCAGCCGAGCCGGCCTTCCGCTCCGTCCCCGCGCGCGCGCGCTCCTCCCGCCTGGGCCGCCTCGGCCCAGCTCGCCCGCTCGTCCGCCCGCGCCGCGGCGAAGTCCGTCTCGCCTCCCTCCTCCCCTCGCGCCACTGACAGGTGGGGCCCACCTGTCAGCGACCAGGTTTCGCCAGCGCCCCCGCCTCCGCGTCGCGCCAGCCGAGTCCGCCGCCGCCCCGAGTCCTCCGCCGCGCCGCCGCTGCAACCACCGCCGCAACCGCCGCCGCCGAGTTCGCCGCGTCGTCGACTCGGTCTCCACCGGCCGCTCCGCCCTAGCCGGCGCCACCACCTATAAAATCCTCACGCCGCCGCCCCGCCGCCACTTTCCCCTCTCCGCCCGAAGCTCCCCTCCGTCGCCGTCAGCCGCCGATCTTCTTGTCGGCCGTCGGACGTCGCCGCCCACCCGCGTCACCACCGCCGCCTCGTCTTCGCTGATCTCCCGCCGGCCTCCGTCGCTGCCGGTGTGCACCCGAGCGTCGTCGCCGCCCCTTCGTCCCTCCCGCCGCCGTGCTCGTCGTCTCGACGCCGCCGGCCGATCTCGTCACCGCGTGTCGTCAGCCGCCGCGCGTCTGCGTCATCACCGCCGCCTCGCCCTCGCCGACGCGCCGCCTTCTTTGTCGCCGCCGGTGAGCGTTTCTCCTCTCCCTCTCCCGTTTCCCTCATCATCACCCCTGAGCTCACCCCCGCGCCGTCGTCGTTGGACTCCGCCGGTCGCCAGCGGCCCCTGCCAGACCGTCGCCCAGCTCCGCCGTCGTCACGCTGTCCTCGCGCCACCCACGCCTTCCCGCATGGCCGCTTCCCGCGCCCGCCCGCCGTCGCCGTGCCGCTCTGCCGTCGTCCCCGTGCGCCGCGCTCGGTCGCGCGCCACGCGCTGTCGTCGGACGCCGGTCGTCGTCGTCGCGCCGTCGTCGCCGTCGCCGCCCGCTTGTCGCCGCCCGACGTCGTCGCCGACGCCGTCGTTGCTGCGCCGTCGCCGCCTCCCCGGCTGAACGCCGCATCTCATCCCCCTCTCCCTCGCGACGCCATCGCTGAGCTCCCTCCTCCGCTCTGCTCCGCTGCCACCCGATCCCTCGCGCCGTCACTGGGTGTCGTGCGCTGCCGGCGCTCGTCGTCGCCCCTCCACCTGCCGTCTTCGTCCGCGCCGACTCGTCGTCGCCGTTCTCGTCACCACCTTCGCCTCCGCCGACCACCAACCGCCGCTCTGCTGTCGAGCCGTCGCCGGCCGTCACTGTCCCCGCGCCGCCGTCGAGGCCGTCTCTCCTCTCCTCTCTCGCTGCCACTTGGCCGCTCCGCTCCGCCGCCGCTCAGCCACCCTCTCCCTCCGCTCTGCTCCGCCGCCGCTCCGAGCCGCGCCACCCCGCCGCGGTCTCTACCTCCTCCTCGCCGACGCCGTCGTCGCCCTTCGGTCGCCGGTCGGTGTCGCCGACGTCGACGCCCTCGTGCCGCCGGTCATCGCCATCGCCACCTCCCCTTTCCTCCTCAGCCGTCGCCGTGCCGCCGTGCCGTCGTCGTCGTGCGCCGCGCTCGGGCGCCGCTGCTCGCGCCGCCGACGTCCTCGCTTCCCGGCCGCCGTCGCCAATCGCCGCCGTCCGCCGCATACCCGCCGGTCCGCGCCGCCGTCCGCCGGTCGCCGCCCGCCGCGCCGTCGCGCCGCGAGCCGCGAGCCGCGCGCTCTGCTCGCTCCTCTCTGTCCTCTCTCGCTGACGAGTGGGACCCACCCGTCAGTCGTTCCCCGCCAGCCGCCTCCTCTCTCTCCTCCCCGGGCCCGCGTGTCAGCCGCCCATTCCCCTCTCTCTCCCACTGACAGGTGGTCCCCACCTGTCAGCCGTCAGTTCCTCTCTCCTCGCTGACGTCAGCAGCCCCATTAATTGCGCAATAATTGATTTAGGACTTTTCTGTTTAGCTAAAAAACCCAGAAAACTTCTAAAATTCATAAGTAATTCATCTAGTCTCCGTTTAGGTCCAGTCAAGTTTCATTAAATCCAGAAAAATGCCAAGAATCCATTAAAAATAGTTTCTTTCTCTGTTTCAGTAGTTTTTTAGCCTGTTTTGTTTGTTTTGCCTTGTTTGTCGTAGGTTTTGACCCCGTCGCAGCGCCGTTCGTTCCCGAAGTCGTCGCCGAAGTTCCTCGTGGGTTTAAGCAAGGCAAGTGGCACCCTTCTTTGATCATATTGAACCCATGATTATAAAATCCCCCGCTTTTACATTCAAACATGCATTGTTTTATGCAAATCTATTTATTGTATTTATCTATTGGGCATTTACTTTTATATCCGTTGATTCTCATTTATTATTGTCATCCCAGGGTTAATTTGACTAGAATTAGGGTTAGTCAATGCTTAGCCATGCTTAGTTCAACTAGCTCACCAATTATTATTTAATTATTGTTGCACTTTGGTACACCTTCAATGGTTGTTATCATTATTCATTTCCCGATGTGGTTTAATACAACTAAAATATTGCTTATGGTGGGCTGTGGGTGCATGGTTTTGAGAGTCGTGCCCATATCAATTAAGGACCGGTTCTCAGGAAACCCTGAAGGTCTTACACGTACTAACCACAAGCCAGAATGGGCAACGGTGAGACTCGTAATCTAGCTTGTCCCTATTCGACGTACCCAGGCAAGGGTAGGCGTGATGGAGTATGGACGGGCAATCGTGGTGTAACGAAAGCTTCTCCTGCTTCCGGATCTACCAAGGCACAAGAGGGGACTGCCCGAATTGGTGTAAAGGAGGGGGTGAAACCTGAAGTGTGGTGCGATTGTCTAGGGAGGGCTAGGTGAAAGGTCTTATCATGGTTTCCGTACTGAGGTATCGTGGTGATACGTTGGGGCATGGTAACATGCTTGGGAGCCATGTCTTGTGGGTAAAGTTGTACACCTCTGCAGAGTAAAACTATTCGAATAGCCGTGCCCGCGGTTATTGGGCGAACCGACAGACTCACTGGGATTAGTTGAACCCCCTTTAATAATTTTATTAATCTTGGAATTGGTTTGACCCTGCGCAATGTGGTGTAACGTTGGCAGTGGTTTGGGTCTGTCGCAACGTGGTTTAACGTTGGACAGAGGGTTGACCCTGTCGCTACGTGGTGTAACGTTCGACAGTGGTTTGGGCCTGTTGCAGCGTGGTGTAACGTTGGACAGTGGATGTTTATTTTAAATGTTACTTTACTTTTATTTCAGTCTATTTTATCTACTGTTTTGCTAAATTACTGCAGCTTTTGTGCAAGTTAACCTTAGCCTATCCTTGATACCCTGTTGCATTCATTATTCTCCCTCTCTTGGGTGTTACTTGTTGAGTACGGTGGTTTGTACTCAGCCTTGCTTAATTTTCCCCCACCAGAGCAAGCGCCAGAGCCGGTGTCAGAAGAAGGTTGTTCCGAAGGTTGAAGTAAGGTTCAGTCCGCCGTCGAGAGTGCCTGTGGTGTGGAGCCGTCTTCGCAAGCTGAAGCTGAAGATTAGATGGTCTAGTCTTGTTTTCCTCTTTCCGCTGCATTTCGATAGATCATTGTTTTTATTTGTTTTTAAGTCGTGGAACTGTGTATTAATTTGTCATAGTGTGTACTCGGGCTGATGCCTGGACCGAGATTTAATACATGCTATTGTTCAGAAATTTGGTGTAAATTTCTGGGCGTGACAGGGATGCAGCGGGGCGGCGGGAGCGGTGTCGCACGGCGGCGGCGCACGGCACGGCGAGGAGGCGGGACAGGTGGCGACGTCCGACGGCGCGACGGCGACGACCGGGCGACGAGCGCGAGTGGCGGCAGCGGGTCGACGGCGTCGCGAAGGCGACGACGACCACAGCGAGTGGCGGCGAGGAGGAGCTCCGCACGCGTCCGGCGACGGCGTGCGGCTCGGCGGCGGTCGGCCGGGAAGGGGAAGAGAGAGGGGAGGAGGAAGGGGGTTCTTACCGGCGGCGGCGAACACGCGGGCGAGTCGGCGAGATCGAGGCGAAGGTGGTGACGCGGGTGGGCGGCGACGTCCGACGGCCGACGAGGAGATCGGCGGCTGACGGCGACGACGGGTGGCAGAGGGAAAGTGGCGGCGGGGCAGAGGCACGGGGATTTTAAAGGGGGCGGCGCCGGCTAGGGCGGAGCGGCCGGTGGAGACCGAGTCGACGACGCGGCGAACTCGGCGGCGGCGGTTGCGGTGACGGCGCGGCGGGCGGAGGAGTCGGGGCGGCGGCGGACTCGGCTGGCGCGGCGCGGCGCGGGCTGGCGCGGAGGCGGGGTTTCGGTCGCTGACAGGTGGGCCCCACCTGTCAGTGGCGTGAGGGAGGGAAGGGAGGCGAGACGGACTTCGCCGCGGCGCGGGCGGACGAGCGGGCGAGCTGGGCCGAGGCGGCCCGGCCGGGAGGAGGTGCGCGCGTGCGCGGGGACGGAGCGGAAGGCCGGCTCGGCTGGGCCGGCCGGGCGGGGGGGGAGGTGGGCCGGCTCGGCTGGGCCGGCCCGGGAAGGAGGAGAGGAAAAAGAAAAGGAAATGGAGGAAAATTGGACTTCGGCCCAATTTGAGAAGGAAGGGAAAAAGAAAGGAAAAAGAAGGGAAAAAGAAAAACCCCATTTTTGTCGAGTTTTAAATTAATTTGTTTGATCAAATTTTATACTTCTGCAATTTGAATTTAAATCCAGTTAGTCGATTTGGAACCTCGATTTAATTAAATTAATTCCTTTTAGAGGGATTTTTCCTGAGTTAATTAAATCAATTGTTATTTACGAATTTCTTTTACATATTTAGGCTTGGGATAAAACTCCGAGCGTGACATGCGCAAAGTTAGATTAATCTACTGATAATTTACAAGGACCCCGGACACTTATATTTATAGCCCTGGGAATAACTAACCTAACCGGATAAGAATCCGCTACTAACTAACTTTACATTGTCCGAACTCTAATTAAATACTAAAATCCTAAACAAACTCCGGAATAAAACCTAATTAACCCACACGGACACACGGTTAAATGCCGAACCTATCTCCAAGCTTTGGGCCCAATCGGACTCTTATCCATGTCTGGTTTGGACTCTATCGGCTGCAATCACTCCGCATCCAGTTTCCTGCGTCCAGCCGATCCGAGCATTCTTATCCGATTTGGTCCTGAACCGTGTTTTCAATCAATAACGACTATTTGCCAAAATCTGGTGTTAACACATACCCCGTAATTTCGAAACAATTCATTGTTCCAAAATTTCCTCTCTTGTAACTGATTTCCGCTATCGGCTTGTTCTGTTGTAATGGTACAGTCCAACGGTCCCCCTGTTCCGATGCACTGTGCTAACGGTCATCTCCTGCTTGCTTTCGTTATAAGCTTCTGCTCTATCTGGACTTAGTCACCTTCGCCATTGTTTTCTTTCTGCTTCTCGCGCTCTTGCAACCTCCAGAGCATGCATCCTTGCACCTCCCATTCGCTGTCGACTCGCAACAGTCTCTGGAACCTGCTTCTGTTCAGCGAGGAACCACTCCGCCGGTTCAACCACCATCTCGTGATGGCTTCTTCGAGCACCTCCCCACCGGCGGACGCCGCTCCTGTCAAAATCCCGAGGTAACTTCTTTATTTTCCTTTTCTTTCCGTTGCACCACGATTTCCGCCCAGGCATCTCTGTTTTAGACATTTTCCTTCTTTTAAAATCACCTAGGGTTTACTGTGTGCTTGCCGCCCTTACCCCTTTTTCATTTACTAGTCGATTTTGTTATCATTGAAATCGACCCCTTTTACCTTACATTGTACTCATAGACACCCCTCCATTCCATTTTATTGTTTTAGAACCAGAAATCACAGATCCTCATCCCCTGCCCCAATGCTCCTTTTTTCTTTCTGGGACCCCAGGGAAATCCGGACCCGACCGATGTCATTTGCTCAGAAGACCTTACAATCCCTTTTAAGAACACCCGTCTCAACACTTTAGATTGGACTCACTCCTTTAGATCATTTCCAACCCCTTTACCTGGCTGGAGAGATTGGCATAATAGAGTTTATAAGGCCAACAGGACTCAATGGGAGGAATTGGACATAAGGCACTGCATCGGTCTGTCTTTGTCACAAATGGAAAAGGATGAAGCTCTCCTGGCTGGTGCCTACTACTTTTGGTCCGACGCACTGAATGCGTTCCTCTTCGGGCACGAGCCGATGACCCTGACATTGATGGACATAATCATGCTTACCGGTCTCATCATCACAGCCACCATCAACCCATACAACCTGATAAACAACTTCCAACACCGGCTGCAGACGAAGGGGGTTGGAGGATGGGGGAAATACATAGACTGCCACCGAAAGCTAACCGGCCCAGTAGATCACCGAGAGCACAGTGGTTTTCTTGACTTATGGCTTGAAAGATTCGTATTCTGCGGGCAGACCCTTGGTCCCACAACCAACATGGAATGCCTAGCAGAATCCCTGGCCGATGGCAATATTCTCCCCTTAGGCCGATTCTTGCTGGGTGTAGTATATCAGATGTTGCATCAAGTCACAACAAAGCTATCGGCTAGCCAGCCTGTTGGGCATGTAGCCGGCCCCTGTTAGTTTTTGCAGCTTTGGCTAAGACTATACTTCTCCAAGGTCTTAGAACTATCGGTTCTTACCAACCGCAGCTTCCTATCGGACTACAAAGAGTCAGAACCACCTATTACCCGAAGATGCATGTCATTCGGAGAAGCACTCTCCTCTTTTCCAGGCCATCGAATATCTACCGTCCGATTGGCCCACATCTTCGGTATCTGCTACTTAGGCCCAGAGCGGAACGCCTGCACATGGTTTGCCTATAATGGCTTTGGTGAATTTGAAATACCGAGTAACCTGGTTCTCGGAGAAGTTTTTTCAGACAAGTGCTCTCGGGAAACTTTCATGACTGCTGCCACCCCCTGTTTACTCCCAGTGAGTTTTCACATGGGCCGATCAGCAAAACCGTCATATGAATTCTATCTCCCAGCATTGGCCGCACGACAATTCGGATGTGGGCAAGGAGTAGCTGATCTATTCTTCGCCAGGAAAATAGAAATAAGGGGATCAGTTAGCTCGGCCTTAGTGTATGACATGATCAACAAGCTAGCCGATACTGTCACACCCGGAGTTTTATCCCAAGCTTAAATTTGTAAAAGAAATTCGTAAATAACAATCGGCTTAATTTACTCAGGAAAAATCCCTCTAAAAGAAATTAATTTAATTAAATCGAGGTTCGCAAATCGATTAACTGGATTTAAACTCAAATTGCAGAAGTATAAAATTTGGCCAAACAAATTAATTTAAAACTCGGCAAAAGTGGGGCTTTCCTTTTTCTCTCCTTTTTTCTTTCTTTTTCCCTTCCTTCTCAAATTGGGCCGAAGTCCAATGTTCCTCCCCTTCCTTTTCTTTTTCCTTTTTCTTTTTCCTCTCCTCCTTCCGGGCCGGCCCAGCCGAGCCGGCCCATCTTCCTGCTTGGCCGGCCCAGCCGACCGGCCTCCTCTCTTCCTGCGCCGCCTCCCTCTGTCTTTGCGCCGCTGACAGGTGGGGCCCACCTGTCAGCGACTGCGCCAGCGCCCGTGCCCGCGCGAAGTCCGCGCCGCCTCCCCGCGCTAGCCGAGTCCTAGCCGGACGCCGCCCGCCGCCGCCACCGCTACCGCCGTGTCCAAACCGGCCACCGCAAGCCACGCGCGTGCGCGCCGTGGACTTCTCAACCGCCGCCCCGCCCTAGCCGGCGCCGCCCCCTATAAAATCCCCGTGCTTCTGCCCCGCCGCCACTTTCCCCCTCTCCGCCCGAAGCTTCCCACCGTCGCCGTCAGCCGCCGATCTCGTCGTCGGCCGTTGGACGTCGCCGCCTACCCGCGTCGCCACCACCGCCTCGACCTCGCTGACCTCCCGCCGGCTTCCGTCGCTGCCGGTGTGCACCCGAGCATCGTCGCCGCCCCCTTCGTCCCTCCCGCTGCCGTGCCTCGTCGTCTCGACGCCGTCGGCCGATCTCGCCACTGAACGTCGCAAGCCGCCGCTCGTCCGCGTCCCCACCTCCGCCTCATCCTTGTCAACTTGCTGCCGCCCTCCGTTGTCGTCGGTGAGCCATCCCCTCTCCTCTCTCTCTCTTTCCGCGTCGTCACCGCCGAGCCTCCTTTCACTGCATTGGCGTCGGGCGAATGCACGACAACCCCGTCGTCACCGCGCCTACACCGGTCGCTGCTGACGCTCGTCGTCACCTTCCGGTCCCGTGCGCCGTCGCCGGCATCCTCGTCGCACCGCCGCGGTGCGCCGCGTTTGTTGCCGCCGGACGCGCGCCGTCGTCGGTCGTCGCCCACCGGTTGTCGTCGTGTCGTCGCGCCATCGCCGCAGCACCGTGCGCCATCACCATGCGTCGCCGCTGCCGCCGCCCGCCGGTCGCCGCCGTCGGCCGAACCTCCCTTCCCCGTTCGCCTGCTTCCCCTCACTGACCGGCGGGTCCCACCGTCAGCCTCTCCTCCCCTCTCTCCCTCACCGACAGGTGGACCCCACCCGTCAGCGCCGCCTCCTCTCTCCTCGCTGACGTCAGCAGCCTCATTAATTGCGCAATAATTCAATTAAGGTTTTCTATTTAGTTTAAAAACACAGATAATCTTCTAAAATTTATAAGTAATTCATCTAGTCTCCGTTTAGGTCCATTCAAGTTTCATTAAATCCTGAAAAATGCCAAGAATCCATTAAAAATAGTTTCTTTCTCTGTTTCAGTAGTTTTATAGCCTGTTTTTCTTGTTTGGACTTGTTTGTCGTAGGTTTTGACCCCGTCCCAGCGCCGTTCGTTCCCGAAGTCATCGCCGAAGTTCCTCGTGGGCCTAAGCAAGGCAAGTGGTACCCTTCTTTGATCATATTGACCCGATGTTTGTAAAATCCCCCGCTTTTACATTCAAACATGCATTGTTTTATGCAAATCTATTTATTGTATTTATCTATTGGGCAATTACCAATATATCCGTTGATTCTCGCTCATTATTATTGTCATCCCAGGGTTAATTTAACTAGAAATAGGGTTAGGAAATGCTTAACCATGCTTAGTTCAACTAGCTCACCAATTATTATTTAATCATCTGTTACACTTTGATAGACCTTTAATGGTTGTAATCATTATTAATATCCCGTTGAGGATTAATACAACTAAAATATTGCTTATGGTGGGCTGTGGGTGTATGGTTTTGAGAGTCGTGCCCATGGCAGTTAAGGACCGGTTCTCAGGAAACCCTGAAAGTCTTACACGTACTAACCACAAGCCAGAATGGGCAACGGTGAGACTCGTAATCTAGCTTGTCCTTATTCGACGTACCAAGGCAAGGGTGAGCGTGATGGAGTATGGACGGGCAATCGTGGTGTAACGAAAGCCTCTGCTGCTTCCGGATTCACCAAGGCACAAGAGGGGACTGCCCGACTTGGTGTAAAGGAGGGGGTGAAACCTGAAGTGCGGTGCGATTGTCTAGGGAGGGTTAGGTGAAAGGTCTTATCATGATTTCCGTACTGAGGTATCGTGGTGATACGTTGGGGCATGGTAACATGCTTGGCAGCCATGTCTTGTGGGTAAAGTTGTACACCTCTGCAGAGTAAAACTATTCGAATAGCCGTGCCCGCGGTTATTGGGCGAACTGACAGATTCACTGGGATTAGTTGAACCATTAATAACCTGATTAATCTTGGAACTGGTTTGACCCTGCGCAACGTGGTGTAACATTGGCAGTGGTTTGGGTCTGTCGCAACATTGTTTAATGTTGGACAGAGGGTTGACCCTATCGCTACGTGGTGTAACGTTCGATATCGGTCTGGGCCTGTTGCAACGTGGTGTAACGTTGAACAGTGGATGATTATTTTAAATGTTACTTTACTTTTATTTCTATTTTATCTACTGTTTTGCTAAATTACTGCAGCTTTGTGCAATTTAACCTCAGCCTATCCTTGATACCCTATTGCATTCATTATTCTCCCTCTCCTGGGTGTTATTTGTTGAGTACGGTGGTTTGTACTCAGCCTTGCTTAATTTTTCCCCCACCAGAGAAAGTGCTAGAGTTCCAGTCAGAAGGTTGTTCCCAAGGTTGAAGTGAGGTTCAGTCCGCCGTCGAGAATGCCTGTGGTGTGGAGCCGTCATCGCCAGCTGAGGCTGAAGATTAGATGGTATAGTCTTGTTTTCCTTTTCCGCTGCATTTCGATAGATAATTGTTTTTATTTGTTTTTATGTCGTGGAACTGTGTATTAATTTGTCATAGTGTGTACTCGGGCTGATTCCTGGACCGAGATTTAATACATGCTATTGTTTAGAAATTTGGTGCAAATTTCTGGGCGCGACAGGTAACCTCTTGCCATGATTCATTACCCCGTATCCCGATCGTGTTCCTCTTCAGCCTTTCTCCTCCTTTTAGGACTTGGATGACTTTTTCTCCTTCGACGTCGGCCAATCTCTGGACTCATCCGATGCCAATGCTAGTGAGGCCAATGATCTGTCAGCCGACCTCAAAGCGCGACTTCATGATATCCTGGCTAGGCTGGACCATCCAATTGACGCGCTCATCAATGGCACTGGCCTGATCAGGTCAAGAATCGAAGAAATATAGGACCAGCTTCTAGATGATTTGATTGACGCCATCGCTCCAGTCGGTTACATCGAATCCCATAGGCTTCCTGTACTCTGAGCCTACCAGCGGATACAAGACCGTGCTTCCCAAACCCTGGCACAAGCAAAAATCCAAACCAACCGGGCACAGGCCATAACTGAGAAAACCAAGCTAGATGAACTCCAATCGGTCGCATGAAGGATAAGCTAGCATCGAGGAACTGAAGGTGCAGAAGGCTGAGCTAGAGGCACAGCTGGCCAGGGTCACGGAAACCCTATTAGCCGAAGAACAAAAGGTGGCGGATCTTCCATCGGCCATCGCTGCTCAAGAACAAGTTTTAAAGTCTGCCATCCAAACCACCATTCGCGGTCGCTGATCCCTTAAGGCGATTCCTGGCACCGATGCTGACGACTTGAAGATTATCCAAGCTGCCGATAATGTTCGCCTGCGTGTGATAGCAGCCCTAAGGAAACACTTGGGCTTGTAATCACTCAACTCTGTTCTGTTATCAGCTTGCCATTGTGACTCAATACTTTTGTCGGCTTTTAGGCACTTTTAGCTTGATGAATACAACTTCTGCTTTTGTGCCAAGATTTTCCTTAATTTGTAATGAGTTTTGGTCTAAGGGCGATGTGTTAACATCGGCCACCTTGAGGCGATACTTGATTGTACCGGCTTTCACGTTAATCGGCTTTAGCCGATCAAGTGTTTATCCACAAGCTTGGGTAGTATTTCTTTAGGTATTTCCCATTTAATGCTCTCCCGAACACTTCTCCATCCAACCCCTCTAGCATATATGCGTTTCCGGGCGCGCACTTGTGAATCCGAAAGGGTCCTTCCCAATTCGGTGACCACTTGCCGAAGACATTGTCTCTAGATCCAATCGGCAAGATTAGCTTCCATACCAATTCACCTTCCTCAAAAATTTTTGACTTAACCTTCTTGTTGTAGTGCGTTGATACTCGAGCCTTATTTTCTTTTATTTTTTCTAGCGCCGTTAACCGGGATTGGATAACTTCTTCTGATTCATCTATCAAGAGATTACAGTACTCATCGGCTGTCAACTGATCCTGCAACGTCAATCTCCTGGAGCCGATGTTATTCTCCCATGGTAGTACTGCCTCGTGCCCATAAACCAGCTGATACGGGGGAAGCTAGATGGACCCGTGACATGCCATCCGATAAGCCTAGATCGAATTGGCTAGCGAAGTATGCCATCTCCTAGGCTGCTCGGCTATCTTTCTTTTTATTAGCTTGATCAAACTCTTGTTTGAGGTCTCTGTCTGTCCATTAGCCTGAGCGTAATAAGGAGATGAATTAAGTAGCTTGATCCCCATACTGGCAACGAACAGTTAGAACTCCTCTGAGATGAATACTGATCCTTGATCGGTGGTTATAGTCTGAGGAATTCTGAACCTATATATAATGTGTTCTTTTATAAAATTGATCACATCGGCCGAAGTTACCCTCTTCAATGGTATGTCTTCGACCCACTTAGTGAAATAATCCGTAGCTGCCAGTATGAACTTATGTCCTTTGCTTGACGGAGGGTATATTTGTCCGATCATGTCGATGCCCCAGCCTCTGAACGGCCAAGGTTTGATGATCGGGTTCATAGCCGATGCTGAGGATCTCTGCAAGTTTCTGAACCTTTGACAGTCTTGACAGCTCTTGTAGTACGTGAAGCAATCCTCCAGCATGGTTGGCCAATAATACCCTACCCTCTGTAGCAACCATTTCATTTTGTAGGCCGACTGATGAGTGCCACATATACCGTCGTGTACTTCGCACATTACCACTTTGGCTTCTTCTTTGTCCAAGCATCTCAGCAACACTCCATCAATCGTCCTGTAATACAACAAACCTTCGAGCAACACATATTTGAGCGCCTTACACCTAACTCTCCTGTTGGCCGATGACGACGGGTTTTCCCGATAGTCGATAATTTCCTGTCGCCAGTCACTGGCTTCCGCGCATGCTATGCTTGTTTTTTCTATCCACTCTACTCACATTATTTCTGCTTCGGTTTTTGAGTTCATCGGTCGATAACCCGACGCTCCTTGGGCGAGGGAATTTGCTTTGATGTTTTGCTCTCGAGCGATGTGGGTCAGCTTGACCTGCTTGAAATCGCTTAGCAGTTCCTTAGCTGCTTCGTGGTAGGATTTGAGGACATCATCTCTGCATTCGTATTCCCCAGATAATTGTTTGATCACCAACTGGGAATCTCCCATGACCTCGACGGCCTCGGCTCCTATCTCCTTGAGCAGCTCCAACCCTTTGATCAGCGCTTCGTACTCGGCCTAATTGTTGGTCCGATACGGCCTGATTGTGTATGCAAATTCGAAGCATGCCCCCCGAGGCGAGATTATCATCAAACCGATGCCACATCCGTGCCTGCAGGCACGATTTTGACGTAATCGGCCTCCTTGTGGTGCTCAACTATAAAGTCAGCCATCACTTGTCCTTTTACCGCCTTGGCTGACTCATATTTCAGATCATATTCCGTCAATGCCAGAATCCATTTACCCATCCTTCCTTTCAGAACTAGGGCCTACATCGGCTTTGCATACAACTGTGCACTTAGCCGCCAGCCAGTACTGCCTTAACTTGGTGCATGAAAAATACAAGCACAGGCATAACCTTTCAACCTCTGGGTACCTGGTTTCGGCATCTAACAGTTTTCTGCTTAGATAGTACACCATCCTTTCTTTGCCTTCTTTTTCTTGGATCAATACTGAGCCGATAGTCTTTTGATCGGCCGATATGTAAAGCTTGAAGGGTACCCCTTTTTTGGGTGGCATGATAGCTGGAGGGTTCTTCAAATATTCTTTGATCTTGTCGAACGCCTTGTGGTGACTCTCCCCCACGAGAATTCTTGATCGGCTTTTAATTTCAGCAAGGGCTCAATTCTTTCGGATAGATTTGATATGAATCTCTGAATGAAAATAATATTGCTGATCAAGGATTGTAATTTTGTTTTGTGTTCTGGGGGTTGAGTGTTGTTTATTCCTTGGAGGCATCCTTGGGTTATCTCGATTTCTTTCTCGTGTACCATGAACCCCAAGAATTCTCCGGCCGAGACAGCAAAGGCACACTTGGTAGGATTCATCTTCAATCCGTATTGCCTTGTTCTTTCTAGCACGTGCTGAAGGTTGCCTAGGTGTTCTTCCATTGTTCCGGATTTGACCACGTCATCGTCTATGTAGATTTCTACCAGGGAGCCGATCAGATCATGGAAGATGTAGTTCATGGCTCTTTGGTAGGTTGTTCCGGCGCTTTTAAGTCCGAATGTCATTACGACCCATTCGAACAAGCTGATCGTCCCTGGGCATCTAAAAGCCGTCTTGTGGATGTCCTCTTCTGCCATAAATATCTGGTTGTAGCCAGCGTTGTCATCCATAAAACTTATCATCTTGTGTCCTGAGGCTGCATCCACTAGTTGGTCGGCCACTGGCATTGGGTATTTGTCCTTTGGGGTTGCCTTGTGCAGGTCTTTGAAATCCACGTTGACTCGTAGTTTGCCATTTTTCTTGAGTACTGGGACGATATTGGACACCCACTCTGCATACCGACAAGGCCGGATGAACTTAGCTTGGTATAGCCTATTTCTGCCTTGATCGGTTCGTACATGTCGGGTTGAAACCTTCTCGGTGGTTGTTTGAAGGGACGATAACCTGGTTTAATCGATAGCCGATGTTCGACGATCGATCGGCTTAGACCTGGCATCTCGTGATATTCCCATCAAAACAATCCACATACTCTTTCAATAATTTTATTAATTCTTTCGGAATTTCGGGGTCAAGTTTGCACTTATGTATGTCGGCCTTGGCCTATCTCCGGGTCCTATGTCTATCTCTTCTAACTTATTAGCCGACATAAATCCTTGACCTAGCTTGCCGTCTAAGTCATCAACTGCTCCTGTTAAGGTATTCACTGGGACTCCTGATCGCGTATCGGTTGGATCCCAGTGTCCGATACGCTCAGGAATTCCCCCGACCAGGGTTTTCCGAAGATGCACTCATAGCTTTCTGCTTCTCATGTGGGAAGATCTGTCGTGGCTATGTTTACTGACCTATCGGCTACCACCACTTCTACTTGATCCCCATGCCATTATATCAAACTTTAGTGTGTGGTCGAGAGAATTCAGTAGTTGGCGTGGATCCAATCCTGGCCGAGCAGCAGACTGTAAGACCCTTTCACGTTGATGATGAAGAACATAGTCGGCAGCGTTTTGCTTCCAATCGTAAGTTCAACGTTAAGGCACCCCTTGGCTTCCGACGAGTTGCCCCCAAAGTCCTTGAGCATCATGTTAGTCTTGATAAGATCTTTGGGGGTTTTGCCCAGCTTTCTGTAGGTAGAGTATAACAATAGGTTCACTGCTGCGCCGCCATCAACTAGCATCTTTGCCATCGGCTTTCCGTCGACATGCCCCTAGATATAGATCGGTCAAAGGTGTCGATGGTCCTTTTCTGCTAGCTTCTCGAAGATGGCTAGTTGCGAGGGCAGTACAAGCTGGGCTGTTGCCTCTTTTACTTCTTCATCGGACCAATCGACCCTGAATTCTGCTGGTAGAATAACCACCATGTTCACATTGGCCGATGGTTTATAGACTTCTGACTTGATGCACCATTCTTTACGTGTCCTCTTGGGTGCCAGCGGCTACTATTCATCTTGCTATCGGTGAAGCTCGTGTTGGCGGAGTCGTTGCAGCCGTCTTTTCTGATTTTTCATGAATAGGCCGCTGGGACACCATTGGTTAGGCTTCATTGGTGGCAACAACCTCTGATCATCGCAGTACTGGTCGATCTCCTCTACATCATAGTCTTCATAGTCCTATTCCCGGCGACCCAGCCTGTCATGTACTGGCACGTGGTGTCATGGTGGCGTTCTTGACCTCCTAGGGCATGATTGCTGGCTAGTGTAATCCCACTCTTCGGGGTTGCATTCTGGCCAATCTCTTATGGATGGCAGCCGTATCCTTTCCTCCTAGCAGTATTGGAAGAACGGGTAGTCCCAATGATCATCGTATCGGGATGGCCTGTCGTGCCTTTGGCTCCTTTCAAAGCGCCGATGGTACCTGTTCATCATTGAAGTGGAGGTGATGTCGTTGGTACCTGGACGTCTCCTTGAGCTGCTGTTCGACCCATAGCCGAACTCAGGCTGGACCATGTTGACGGGGAACGGATGTCCGTCAATCTTCATCAGCTTTTTAGTTTCCTCAAACTTGATGCGGCCTTGCTCGACCGCCACTTGGATTTGGCGCCGAAAAATCTGGCAATCGTTTGTGTGGTGAGAGACAGAATTATGCCACTTGTAAGATTTTTTCTTTTTTAGTTCTTCATCCGACGGTATGACATGTCCTGCTGGCAGTTGGATGTGCTCTCTTGCAGCAGGAGATCGAAGATCTTGTCGGCCTTGTTGACATCGAAGTCAAACTTTTCTGTCTCTTTTGACCCCTTGACCTAGGGACATTTCACCGGCTTTTTTTTTGGTCCATCCTGCCAGTCCTATGTCAGATTCTTCGATGTCAAAGTCCGATGATTCTTCAGCTAGATAAGCGACGCGGCGTTGGAACTTATCCTTCCTAGCCTCTTGGTATCGGACCTCATGGGCCGACACTTTCTACACGAGATGCGCCAAACTCTCGAATTCTTGGGCCAAGAAATTCTCCCTGATTTGGTCGAGCAAGCCTTGGAATGCTAGCTCGGCTAGCTGCTGATCGCTTAAGTTTAGCCGATAGCATCGGCTTCTCACGTTGTGAAACCTCTAGACATAGTCATGGACCGATTCATCTATCTTTTGTCTGATTGTGGTGAGATCGGTCAATGTCATCTCCTGTACTCCCGCAAAGAAATACTTGTGGAACTGTTTTTCAAGATCCGCCCAGCTCCTGACCGAATTTGGAGGTAGAGAAAAGAACCAAGTGAAGGCCAATCCAGATAATGAGAGTGGGAAGAAACGTACTTTCAGCGCATCCTCAGCTGATGCTTCACCACATTGGGCTAGGAATCGGCTCACATGCTCGATAGTTGATGTGTCGTCTTGTCCCGAGAATTTGGAGAAATCCGGTACCCTGTAACGATGAGGTAACCACGCCCTCTCAAACCACTCTGGGTATAGGCGCCGATATATGGTTGTTTGTTCCCTCGGCCTTAGGCTAAAACGCTCCTGAATGACCTCTCCTATATGGTCCGTCCATTCTTCATCCCTGAACTGCCCATGGGTACTGCGTCAGGCTAACGGAATTGGTTCTCGTAGATCGGTTCTGGCCGATGTGGCCATGCTGGAGGTGGTTGGTATTGTTGGTTATCTCGATAGTATGTATCAGCGTGTCGGGCGTTCCTTGGCGGGGTCCTCTCCTGGTAAGGTTGCCTTGGCCTCTCTGGGATCTCTTCCAAGTGCACGCGGGGATGTTGCGGTATCGGCTCTTCATCCCTCGGATCTCTTTCATCCCTGTACTGCTGGTACTTAGGTCTTTCCCCATCTGGGAAGTACCTAGGCCCCCTCTGGTGTGATTCTCCATCCGGAGCCCCATTGGCTACCTGCCGATTGGTTGATGAGTGCATGGTGTACTGCCGAATCTACCATGTCCTGCAGATTTGGCTGGTTTTCTAGGGGAGGATCGGTGCCTTTTCCTGCGTCACCCCCTTTTCCTTGCTCTGAACTCGGCATCGAAAGCCGAGATTTCTGCACCGGGCCGCTCCGAGTCATGCTAAAGGACTCGAGGCATAGCTACTCGAACTTGTCCATGTGTCGTTGCACTAGGGCTCGTTGTTCGTCGATGAGGCTCTCCCAGGTGATAGGGAGAATATTTTCAGCGCTGACTTCCTTCGCGGCCATTGCTACTGTCTTGTCCTGATGGACACTTGACTGGCTTGCGGTTGAGCTGGGTTCTTAACATGTGTCCCACTGGGCGTGCCAAAAATGTGTTGACGCTAAAAATAAAAATCAATGGTCACACACGTAGGCCTAGAAATCAATCTTAGACCATTCTAGTGCAGGACCTAATTCTTAGAAATACTGGATGTGCCAGTCAATTTAATCCTGTAACTGGCAAGATACAACATGGAAACACAGTTAACCCTGAAATCGCTATCGCCCGGATAGCCGATACCGTTCCAGGACCCTAGCCGACAGACTAGACGATCGGCTTCTTAGGAATTTTGTTATAACAATTATAAATATACCCAATCGGCTAAGTCAGAAGTAAGATAAACACCGAACGGTCCAATCAACCAACTAATCTTAAAAGATCGGACCGAACCGAGACAGTCTTAAGATTAATCGGTCGATTGTCCCATCGCAGAACTTATCTCACATGAGATCGATAGCCGATATAGGACTAGATGTAGAATCAGATACAAACTGGGATGCTATACTAATTATTAACATGAAACAATAACGACCAATAACACGCATACTTATACCAGACCTAGAAGATCGAATCTAATCGAGATAGTACAGATCTAGGCACAATCATACATGATAGCAGAGGAATAATATAGCATGCAAATAACGAGATAGCAACCATCGTAATCCATTAATTAATCCATTAAACTCAACCGATCGGACAGACTTCTATGGACAGATCATACCAAACATATATAGATCAGACCTAACCGAGACAGTATGCAGCCTAGCATGATATAACCATAGAAACATGAAGATCAGCGAGTTTAACCAACTAATCAGTGAATTACTCAAGATATTGTTGGCTAAAACTCCAGCGATAAGGCTCTACGAATCCCCAACCCAACCCGATAACACAAACACAGTAAACCAGATTGATCGGACTAAACCGAGACAGAACCAGGCCAACTAGAACAACGTTACCAGATTGAAAAGAAGAACTCGCAGAGACTTGAATGAGCGCTAATACTACTTCAAGCTTACAATAGATCGAAGCAGTAGTAGAACTCAGCCCGGCAATCAACCAAACAGAAGATTGGACTTATCCGAGATAGTTCTGTCTTAGTTGATCGACGGGTTTTGACGAACTAGAACTTACATTGCGAAGCTGACAAACCCCGTGCCGAAAGCTCAAGCAAGTCGAAGATTTGAGGCGATGCGCCAAGTTAGGTTGATCTGCTGATAATTTACAAGGACCCCAGGCACTTATATTTATAGCCCCGGGAAATAACTAACCTAACCGGATAAGAATCCGCTACTAACTAACTTTACATTGTCCGGACTCTAATTAAATACCAAAATCCTAAACAAACTCCGGAATAAAACCTAATTAAACCACACAGACACACAGTTAAATGTCGAACCTATTTCCAAGTCCGATTTGGACTCTTATCCATGTCCAATTTGGACTCCGTTGGCTGCAATCGCTCTGCATCCAGTTTCTTGCATCTAGCTGATCCGAGCCTTCTTATCGGATTCGGTCCTCAACCGTGTTTTCAATCAATAATGACTATTTGCCAAAATCTGGCGTTAACACCCTCCTAGCTAGAGACGGAGTATCAGCCCCTCCTTGTTGTCACCAACTTGTCCTCACTAGGGGTGGACAAAAACTCAGGCTCGTGAGCTTGTGTCACGCCCAGAAATTCCTCACACGAATTTCTGAACTTAATTGTGTATTAAATTCCCTGTCCAGGACCAGCCAAGGTACACAAAAAGACAATGTTGATTACATAACCATCGTTCTTAGAAACAACTGAAAAATACACTTATTCTAGCGGAAATGCAGCGGAAAGAAAAAGGTAGACCAGCTCCAGCGGGTACGGCTCCAGTCCACAGGCAACGCTTCGACGGCGGAACAGCTCACTCCTGAGAGGCACCTCCATCGGACTCGACTTCTAGCTCTGGGGTGGGAAAGTTAAGCAAGGCTGAGTACAAACCACCGTACTCAACAAGTAACACGGACAAGGGGGAAAAATAAATGAATGATGCATAGGGAATTAACAAGGACAGGCTAGGGTCAGTTGCAATAAAGCAGCAGTTAAACAAATAACAGAGATTAAAAAGAAATACAGGTAAATGAATATAGTAAAGCACAAGTAAAATAACAGTTGTAAAATACCACAACACTGTCCAACGTTACGCCACGTTGCAACAGGCCCAACCACTACTCAACGTTACACCACGTTGTAGTAGTCCCGAGTGAGAAACCAATTACTCAAGTTATCATAGGTTCACTAATCACAGTGAGGCTGGGAGCTCCCCCGTAACCGTGGACACGGCTATTCGAATAGTTTATACTCTGATCAGAGGTGTACTACTGTACCCACAAGACACGACTCCACTACACTTGAACGTGCGCTGACATACCACCATGGTATACCGGAAAGGAGACCGTGATAGAACCCGTCACATAACCCTCCCTATTTAATCGTACCACACTTCAGGTTTCACCCCCTCCTTTACACCAAGTCAGGCAGTACCCTCTTGTGCCTTGGCAGATCCGGAAGCAGCAGAGGCTTTCGTTACACCACGATTGCCCGTCCATACTCCATCACGCCTACCCTTGCCACGGTACGTCAAATAGTTCGAAGTCATGCTTCAAATCCCACCTTACCCATTTCGGCATGTGGTTAGCACTTAATTACTTACAGGGTTTCCCGTGAACCGGTCCTTAATTACCATGGGTGCGACTCTCAAAACCATGCACCCACAGCCCACCATTATCAATATTTTAGTTGACATTAGCCCGAACCGGGTAATGAATCAATATCTCAGCTATTCAAAACTAAGCATGTTTAAATGTGATCCCATGAGCTACTTGTTCTAAGCACGGCTAAGCATTAACCTAGGCCTAACTCTAATCAAGTTACCCCTGGTTTAGCAATGTATAAAGTTGGATAAACAACGGCATAATAATAAGGTTTACCCGGAAAATAACATACAGAAAATACTTTAATTAAAACAATGCATATTTGAATTAATAAAGCAGGGAATTTTGCAATAATGGGTTCAATATGATCAAAGATGAGTGTCACTTGCCTTCCTCTGGCCCTTGGGAACTTCGGCGACGATCTCGAAGTAAACCGGCTCTTCGGCGGGGTCCGAATCTAAGCGACAAAGCACAAAAATAAATAAATAGGCACAAACTCTACTGAAACATCAAAAGAAACTATTTTTAATGGATTCTTGACAATTTTATGAATTTAATGAAATTTGAATGGACTTAAACGGAGACTAGATGAATTATTTATGAATTTTAGAAGTTTTCTGGGTTTTTTAGCTAAACAGAAAAGTCCTAAATCAATTATTGCGCAATTAATGGGGCTGCTGACGTCAGCGAGGAGAGAGGAGGCTGACGGTTGACAGGTGGGGACCACCTGTCGGTGAGAGAGGGGGGGAGGGAGAGACTGACACGCGGGTCCGGGGAGGAGAGAGAGGAGAGAGGCGCGGGGGCGACTGACGAGTGGGGCCCGCTCGTCAGCGAGGCTGGAACAGAGAGGAGGGGAGCGCGCGACCGGCGGCGGGACCTGCGGGCGGCGCGGTGGCGGCGGCGCACGGCGACGGCGACGACGGCGCGACGGCGACGATGGCGCGACAGCGACAACGGCGCGACGACGACGACCGGCGTCCGGCGGTAGTGCGTGGCACGGGAGCGAGCGCGGGTGCACGGCGACGACGGCACGACGGCGACGACCGACGACGAGCGCGGGTGCGGACGGGTGCGGGCGGCGGCGGCTTGACGACGGCGTCGCGAAGGCGACAACGACCGCAGCGAGTGGCGGCGAGGACGAGCTCTGCACCCGTCCGGCGACGGCGTGCGGCTCGGCGACGCACGGCCGGGAAGGGGGAGAGAGAGAGGGGAGGAGGAAGGGGACTCTCACCGGCGGCGGCGAACACGCGGGCGAGTCGGCGAGATCGAGGCGGAGGTGGTGACGCGGGTAGGAGCGGAAGATCGGCGGTGGCGACGGAGATCGGTTGGCGACGGTGAGGAGACCGGACGCGGCGGCGATCGGGCGGCGAAGGAGTGCGCGGCGCTGGGGAGGCTCCCTGGCGGCGACGAGGGCGGCAGCAGGTTGGCGACAGCGAGGCGGAGGCGGTGACGCAGCTGGACGGCGACGACCGGCGGCTGGCGGCTAGATCTACTGGCAGCGGCGAACGACGACAGCGCGGCGGCGGCTCGGGCGGAGGCGGAAAGTGGACGACGGCGCGCGGCGGCTCGGGATTTATAGGGTGGCGGCGCTGGCTATGGCGGGGCGGAGGTTGGAGACCGAGTCGGGCGTGACGCGGTCTCGGCAGCGGCCGTTGCGGCGGCGGCGGTTGCGGCGGCGGCGCAGACTCAGACTCGGCGCGGCGCGGCGCGGCGTGGGCTGGCGCGGAGGCGGGGTTTCGGTCGCTGACAGGTGGGCCCCACCTGTCAGTGGCGCGAGAGAGGAGGGAGCGGTGACGGACTTCGCGGCGCGGGCGAGCGGGCGAGCTGGGCCGAGGCAGCGGCCCAGGCGGGGCGCGCGCGGGGAGGAGGCCGGAGCCGGTTGGCTAGGCCGGCCGTGGGGAAATGGGCCGGCTCGGCTGGGCCGGCCCGGGAAGGAAGGAAAAGAAAAAGAAAAAGGAAAAAGGAAAGGAAGGGAGGAAAATTGGACTTCGGCCCAATTTTAGAAGGAAGGGAAAAAGAAAGGAAAAAGGAGGGAAAAAGGAAAACCCCACTTTTGCCGAATTTTAAATTAATTTGTTTGGCCAAATTTTATACTTCTGCAATTTGAATTTAAATCCAGTTAGTCGATTTGCGAGCCTTGATTTAATTGAGTTAATTTCTTTAGAGGGATTTTTCCTGAGTTAATTAAGCCAATTGTTGTTTACGAATTTCTTTTTACGATTTTAGGCTTAGGACAAAACTCCGGGCGTGACAGCTTGGCTTGAGCTCATGAAGCTCGGCTTGGTTCAAAATCTAAACAAACCAAGCCCAGGCTGCCTCCATAGCTCCTTTGCAAATCGAGGAGCGCCTGAGCTGGCTCGCAAGCCGCTCAGTATTATTGTCAAGTTGTGGAAAAATTGACCTGACCCATTAACAAGTTGTTTAGCCCATAAGAAATAGAGAAACCCTAACCTATTATGCGCTCGCACAACAGAAACTTCCCTTTCCTTCATGGCTTCTCACACGGCCATGCTGCCGTCACACCGAGGCCGAGACGACAAGCATAACTAGGCGGCGAGAGGAGTTGCCAGCCTTTGTGACACCACCTCCCTCCCCTGTGCGCCGGCTTCGGCCTCGCTTCCCAGTGCCACTTGATCTCGATGCCCCCACGCCGTCGGCATCCATAACCAATCTGGCTGGAAATTTGAAACCAGCCAGGCCGAGATACCTTTTTTGCTCATTTTCTTTATCAAGCCAAGCTTGTCCTTGACCAAGCTTTCACGAGCCGAGCCAAGCTTGGCTTGTTTCCACCTCTAGCCCTCACGATCTCAGCATACAGTGCTCAGGGAGCATGAGACGAGACTAGTGCTCGAAGGTCTGCCACCTCGTCAGCATTGTTATCTCTCTCCTTAACTTCTCTAGTCCTCTTTCCCCATTCTCCAACGACACCGCCTCATTGGTCTCGTGTACACGAATCACCCTTGTGTGCAAGTGTCGTGGCCAGCCGTCTCCAGCGGGCTGCCTCGCCTTGTTGCCTCTGCCATCTGAACTTGTTGAGTGTCATTCGACGCTTCTCCCCATCAGCAGTGTCAATCCCATTTTGCTACTGCAGCTGCTGTTGGTAAGGCTTGTGAACCACCTCGAGCTGGCTCGAGCCCATCAACGAGCCAAGCGGGGCTTGTGTTTTAGGTAGTATCTTCAACCGAGTCAAGCCTCAACTACATCAAAAGCTTTGATGAGCCTAGTTTTGGTCAGCATGTTTCCACCCCTAACTCTAACTACCATGTACTCTAAACAGAATCATTTGTTTTTGGTTTCTCGTCGTTCCTCACCTATGCAGAAGCTTCTTGAAGATGTCGTATTCGGTTATGTTAACATCTCTTCTATAGGCACGACACTTCAGTTCCCAATAGGCAACAAGTATTGTTGAAAGTATAAGCACATAATGATTTAATCTATCGCATAAATAAATCATGACATTGTAAAACGAAAGCATGGCAACACATGGACCAATCATCATAAACAGATCTAATCTAAACATGTATGCGAAATAGCTACACATGAATAGATTAAATAGATGCAGAACTAGGTTAAACATAATTGACCTGTACCGATGGTTGTTCTGAGAAGGATTGGGTGCAGCACGAACGACTCGCGGCGTAGGATGTTGACGACAGCGAGCCACGACCGATCGACGGGGAAGACGAGCCGTCGTTGATGAACAGGGAGCAGTCGCGCAGAGCGCTTCCAAAAAACCTTATTCACCCTCTCCCGGTGCAGAACTTCACGAGGGTGACGATTCCGGAGACCTTCTCTCCTGATCGTTGGTGCACATCGACGAAGGGGATGGAGTAGACGACAATGGCGGTGCCGCACAGAGGAGAGGCAAACCCTAGATTATTTTTCACGTGCGTTGCAACGAGGTTGCAGTCTGGTATTTATAAGACGTGTGCTCAGCACGCCTACCACATCGTAACTGAACCGTATAGGCCGCGTGTAACCTATCCGGACTCTACGCTATCTTGCGCAAGAAAGAATCCAATACGATAAGTTTCCAAAACTAATCACCGGAATTTCCATTTCATGCAGCAAAAGAAAGCCGCATCTACGCAAGCACGAGGAGTCAATTTTGGAGGACCATTTACGCGCATGTCGTGCGCGCGCGCCACCCGGCCCGGCCCGTGCCCGAGCCAGGTGTCACGCCCAGAAATTTCTCACACGAATATCTAAACTTAATTGTGTATTAAAATCCCTGTCCAGGACCAGCCAGGGTACACAGAAAAACAATGTTGATTCCATAACCATCGTTCTTAGAAACAACTGAAAATAACACTCATTCTAACGAAAATGCAGCGGAAAGAAAGGGTAGACTAGCTCCAGCGGATACGGCTCTAGTCCACAGGCAAAGCTTCAACGGTAGACCAGCTCACTCCTGAGAGTCTCCTCCATCGGATTCAACTTCTAGCTCTCGAGGGGGAAATTGGGCAAGACTGAGTACAAACCACCATACTCAACAAGTAACACGGGAAAAGAGAGTAATAAATGATGCATAAGGATCATCAAGGGCAGGCTAGGGTTAGTTGCGATAAAGCAGCATTTAAATAAACAACAGAGATTAAATTGAATAAAAGAAATTAAATAAATTAAAGAATAAGTAAATAGCAATTGTAAAATACCACAACACTGTCTAACGTTACACCCCGTTACGACAGGCACAACCACTACTCAACGTTACACCACGTTGCAGTAGTCCCAAGTGAAAGCCAGTTTACCCAGGTCATTAAAGGTTCAACTAATCACAGTGAAGCTGGGAGTTCGCCCGTAACCGTGGGCACGGCTATTCGAACAGATTATACTCTGATCAGAGGTGTACTACTGTGCCCACAAGACACGATTTCACTACACTTGAACGTGCGCCAACAAACCACCATGGCATACAGAAAAGGAGACTGTGATAGGACCCGTCACATAACCCTCTTATTTAATCGCACCGCACTTCCGGTTTCACCCCCTCCTTTACACCAAGTCAGGCAGTCCCCTCTTGTGCCTTGGTAGATCCAGAAGCAGCAGAGGCTTTTGTTACACCACAATTGCCCGTCCATACTCCATCACGCCTACCCTTGCCTTGGCACGTCAAATAGTTCGAGGCCATGCTTCAAATCCCACCTTACCCATTCGGCATGTGGTTAGCACTTAATTACTTCTAGGGTTTCCCGTGAACCGATCCTTAATTGCCATGGGTGCGACTCTCAAAACCGTGCACCCACAGCCCACCATTAGCAATATTTTAGTTGTCATTAACCCGAACCGGGTAATGAATCATTATTACAGCTATTCAGAGCTAATCATGATTATTAAATGATCGCATGAGCTACTTGATCTAAGCACGGCTAAGTATTAACCTAGGCCTTACTCTAGTCAAGTTACCCCTGGTTTGGCATGAATAAAGTTGGATAAACAATGGCATAATAATAAGGATTACCCGAAAAATAAATACAGTAAATACTTTAATTAAAACCATGCATATTTGAATAAATAAAACGGGGAATTTGTAATAATAGGTTCAATATGATCAAAGATGAGTGCCACTTACCTTGCTCTGGTCCTTGGGGAACTTCGGCAACGATCTCGAAGTAAACCGGCTCTTCGGTGGGGTCCGAATCTAAGTGACAAAGCACAAAAATAAATAAAACAGGCATAAACTCTACTGAAATAGTAAAAGAAAGTATTTTTAATGGATTCTTGACAATTTTATGAATTTAATGAAATTTGAATGGGCCTAAACGGAGACTAGATGAATTAGTTATGAATTTTAGAAGTTTTCTGGGTTTTTAACTAAATAGAAAGTCCTAAATCAATTATAGCGCAATTAATAGGGCTGCTGACGTCAGCGAGGAGAGAGGAGGCGCGCCGACAGGTGGGGTCCACCTGTCGGTGAGGGAGAGAGGGAAGGAGAGGCTGACGGGTGGGCCCGAAGGGAGAGAGAGGGAGAGAGCGGTGGGTCGGCCGACCAGTGGGCCGACCAAGAGGGAGAGAGGGAGGGGCTGGCGGGTGGGACCCGCCGGCCGGTGAGAGGGAAACAAAGAGGGGGAGGAGAGCGTGGCCGGCGGCAAGCAACTCGAGCAGCGCGGCGGTGGCGGCGACAGCGCGATTCGGCGGTGACCAGTGACGCCAGGGCGACAACGGCGACGGCGACGGCCGGTGGCGGGAGGGCGAGGACGATGACGGTGACAGCCGGCGCATGGCGACGGGCGGTGGCGCATGGTGCCGAGGACGACGGCGACAGCGCGCGGGAGGGAGAGACGACGGTGGGCGCCGGCAGCGGCGGCTTGGCGACCGCGCGGCGACGGCGACATCGGGCAGAGATGCGGCGACGAGCGCCGGCAGCGCACGGCACCCGGCGACGGCACGGGTGCGAGGAGACCCAGCAGCGACGGAAAAAGAGAGGGAGAGAGGAGGGGAGGGCTCACCGGCGGCGACGGAGGACAGCAGCAAGTCGGCGAGGAGGAGGGACGGGTGACGGAGAACGAAGCGGAGGTGGCGACGACTGGGGCGCGGACGACGGCACGCGGGCGACGACGTCGAGCGTGGCGGTGAAAAGGGCGAGGCGGTGACGAGGACGCTCAAGTGCCGACCGACAGCAACAAAAGCCGGCGAAGGGTCGGCGAGGTCGAGGCGGCGGTGGCGACGCAGAGAGACAGCGACGTCTGACGGTCGACGGCGAGATCGGCGGCGGACAGCGGCGGCGGAAGCTTCGCGCGGAGAGGGAAAAGTAGGCGATGGCGCGCGGCGACGGGGATTTATGGAGGAGGGTGGCGTGGTTAGGGCAGCGAGGTGGTTGGGGACCGAGTCGGCCCCGACGGCGGATTCGGCAGCGGCCGTTGCAGGCGGCGGGTAGAGTCCGGCTCGGCCACGGCGGCGGCGCGGGCTCGGTTCGGCCGGGAGGGAGGTGAAGCGGACTTCGGCGGCACGGGCGAGCGGGCGTGGAAGCTGGGCCGAGGCAGCCCGGCCGGGAGGAGGGGAGGGCGCGCGGGAGAGGGGCGGCCGGCCGGGTTGGGCTGTCCGAGCGGGGAGATGGGCCGGCTCGGCTAGGCTGGCCCGGGAAGGAGGAGAGGAAAAAGAAAAGAAAGAGGAGGCAAATTGGACTTTGGCCCAATTTTGGAAGGATGGGAAAAAGAAAGAAAAATGAGGGAAAAAGAAAAGTCCTACTTTTGCCAAGTTTTAAATTAATTTGTTTGGCAAAATTTTATACTTCTTCAATTTAAGTTTAAATCTTGGTAATCGATTTGGAACCACGATTTAATTAAATTAATTTTTTAGAGGAATTTTTCCTGAGTTGATTAAGCCAATTATTATTCACAAATTTCTTTTACGAATTTAGGCTTGGGATAAACTCCAGGTGTGACACCAGGCCAGGCGAGGCGAGGCGAGCGAGCACGCACTTATGTAGCTCTATTTCCTTCTTGCTCAAGAGCCTAGAGAGCACTCTCCTATTTAAGGAGGTCTCACTCTCATAGAACTAGCAAGGTGGTACTAAATGTTCTCATGCATGCTTCCATGAGATGGGCTTTTGTGATTTTCCTAGGAATTATTCTACACATGGGCCTTAGCCCAACTCATAATTCCAACAATCCCCCACCAAATCTCAAAAGACAGACCTCCATTCAAACATGAGAAAAGCTTCAGGGCCCGTCCAAGATGGGATGGGAGAAAAAAGCGGAGATTTGCATGTCCCAATGTACTGTTTTATATACCAGTACTGCGATGGAGACCCATTAAGGTTGAACATCCACCTAGAACCCTAAGCTACACTTACTCACAACTTGAACAATGGACTATGCCTTGAATTGTAAGTTTGGTGCAAGTAAGTTTCACTCAGAGCCTTGACTGATACTAGGCTACTAGTAGCCTACCCTGCGGGTGGAGCCTATAAGTCATACTCCATGGTCTATTCATGAGCTTCCTAGAAGATTCACCCAAAATCTCCATAGACTGCGACTACTAGTCAAGCTCATATATGTGTGTTCTTTCAAGATTACTCTACAGGATAGTATCTTCGCTAATTAAAGCCAACAGAACACATTAAGGCATTGCCAACCTGCCTTGTAGCAAGAGAGTACATGCATCTTCACTTAGAGAGGGTTTATTAATTAAGAATACTCTCCTCCAGTTAACTAATGGCTTGTTCTTCCCAGGTCCTAATTCACGGGATCTCCAATCACATAGGTTGGGTTGCTACCATAGATAACTCATTTGGGTCTCATACCCATCTCCTTCGATGCAATGTCTATAACATTCCGTGATAGCCCCTTAGTAAAGGGATCTGCCAAGTTTCTAGCTATTTGGATGTAATCCAACGTTATAACTCCGGAGTTTCTCAATTTCCTGACAGACTTCAATCGTCTCTTCACATGCCTAGACGATTTCATATTATCCTTAGAACTGTTCACCTTAACAATCACAATTTGATTGTCACAGTTCATTAGGATAGTTGGCATAGGGTTTTCAACAATTGGTAGATCCATTAGTAAATCTCTCAACCATTCTGCCTCAACAGTGGCAGTATCTAGTGCCATAAGCTCTGCTTCCATGGTTGACCTCGTCAAAATGGTCTGTTTGCAAGACCTCCATGAAACAGCACCACCACCTAGTGTGGAGACATATCCACTAGTGGCTTTGATCTCATCAGCATCTGAGATCCAATTTGAATCACTATATCCCTCTAGCACCGCGGGATAACTAGAATAGCAAAGTCCCAAGTCCATAGTACCTTTCAGATAGCGCATAACTCGCTCAAGCGCTTGCCAATGATCATCTCCCAGATTAGAGGTAAACCGGCTCAACTTGCTCACAGCAAAAGAGATGTCAGGCCTAGTTGCACGAGCTAGGTACATGAGTGAGCCAATGATTTGAGAATACTCAAGTTGATTCCTAGTTTGTTTCTTGTTCTTGCGAAGCAATAGACTAGGATTATAAGGCGTTGGAGAAGGCTTGCTATCAATATAGCCAAAGCGATTCAAGATCTTCTCCACATAATGAGATTGCGACAGTGTAATCTCATCGTCGCCCTTAATTAGCATAATGTTTAGAATAACATCAACTACTCCCAAATCCTTCATGTCAAAATTTTTAGACAAAAATAATTTAACCTCTTTAATCACCTCAATGTTTGTCCCAAAGATCAGTATGTCATCAACATACAGACATAGAATAACTCCATCGCCCGCACCATAGCGATAGTATACACACTTATCTGCCTCATTGACTGCAAAGCCTGCAGATGTTAGTGTTATATCAAATTTCTCATGCCATTGCTTAGGAGCTTGTTTTAGACCATACAAAGATTTTAGCAACTTGCACACTTTGCCTTCTTGACCTTTTACTACAAATCCATCTGGCTGATCCATGTAAATTTCCTCATCCAACTCTCCATTGAGGAAAGTTGTCTTAACGTCCATTTGATAAACGAGAAGACCATGTGAGGCAGCCAGAGATAGTAGTATTCGAATTGTGGTCAATCGTGCAATAGGTGAGTAAGTGTCAAAGAAGTCTTTGCCTTCTTTCTAAGTATAGCCCTTAGCCACGAGCCGAGCCTTTCAATAGTACCATCAGGCCTAAGCTTCTTCTTGAATACCCACTTGCACCCTATGGGTTTGCATCCATAGGGTCGCTCTGTCACCTCCCAAGTCCCGTTAGCGATAATAGAATCCATTTCACTACGGACAACCTCTTTCCAGTAGTCTGCATCTGGGGATGCATAAGCTTCTGAAATTGACTTGGGAGTGTCATCCACGAGATACATAGTGAAGTCATCACCAAAGGACTTAGCCGTCCTTTGTCTCTTGCTACTCCTAGGAGCTTCACTGGCATCCTCCTCAATGACAATTTCATGTGTAGGTTCCGAATGTTCAGTGGGAGTGACTGAACTCGGCACCATCTCAGAAGATTGGCTAGAAGTGTTATGTCCATCTTTCATTGGGAAAATGTTCTCAAAGAAAGTGGCATCACGAGACTCCATAATTGTACCAACATGCATGTCCGATACCTCAGATTTAACTATTAAAAACCTATAAGCAATGCTATGATGAGCATCCAAAAAGACATAGTCCACAGTCTTGGGTCCCAACTTATATTTCTTAGGAATTGGTACATTGACTTTCGCCAAGCACCCCCACGTACACAAGTAAGAAAGTGATGGTTTTCTCCCAATCCATACCTCGTATGGTGTTT
This sequence comes from Oryza brachyantha, assembly GCF_000231095.2. Lineage (NCBI taxonomy): Eukaryota > Viridiplantae > Streptophyta > Magnoliopsida > Poales > Poaceae > Oryza > Oryza brachyantha. The sequence continues at coordinate 17,711,878 of NC_023165.2, forward strand.
TGTCCTTATTTCTGTTAGGAATTCTATTAAGTACATGATTCGAGGTCAACAATGCCTCCCCCACCATGCCTGAGGTAGCCCCGCGGTATCTAACATGGCATTCACCAAGTCAGTAAGCGTGCGGTTCTTCCTTTCGGCAACCCCATTGGATTCGGGAGAATAGGGAGGCGTCCTCTCTTGTATTATGCCATGTTCCTCACAGAATAAGTCAAATTCGTTTGAGAAAAAACTCTCCACCACGATCTGACCTAAGTCTTTTTATCTTTCTGTCAAGTTGGTTTTCAACTTCTGCCTTATAGCTTTTAAAATAGTCTAGAGCCTCATCTTTCATTTTTAGCAAATACACATAGCAAAATCTAGTAGCATCATCAAGCAATGTCATGAAGTATCGTTTTCCACCCTTAGTCAAACCCCATTCATCTCGCATAGATCAGAATGTAGGAGTTCTAATGGTGTCAAGTTTCTCTCCTCGGCAGCCTTATGGGGCTTACGAGGTTGCTTTGATTTCACACAACTATGACACTTAAACCTTTGACAATGGAAAATTTAGGAATCAAACTCATACTCGAAAGCCGAGACATCAAACCAAAATTAATATGACATAAACGTGAGTGCCAAACATTAGCCTCATCATCCACATTGCCACAAATATGGTTCACGGACTTATTGCAAAAGTCAGAAAGGGAAAAGCGGAATAGGCCTCCGCACTCATAGCCTTTACCAATAAAATATCCATGTTTAGACACGACTACTTTATTAGACTCAAACACTAACTTAAATCCGTCTCTATATAGACGGGAACCACTAACGAGATTCTTGTCGATAGTAGGGACATGCTGCACGTTCTTCAGCTGCACGATCTTTCCCGAAGTAAACTTCAGATCCACCGTGCCAACACCATGAACAGAAGCATGCGATCCATTCCCCATTAGGACGGAGGAATCTCGGATGGCCTGATAAGAGGTACACAATGAGATATCAACACAAACATGTACATTGGCTCCTGTATCAACCCACCAATTAGTAGATTGACTGACTAAAAGAACAATAGGAAAATTACCATACCCTGTCCCATCTTCAGTCTTGCCAATGGTCACATTGACAGAGTTAGAAGTCTGTCCAGCAGGTGCCTTCATGCCCTTGCGTCGTGGGCACTTCCTAGCCAGATGGCCAGGCATGCCACACACGAAGCAAGTCCTCTCCTCTTTGTTGTCATTGTTACCCTTCTTCTTGAAGTTAGTGTTCTGCTTGGCTTTGAATTTCCCGTTGTTCTTGTGAGAGGGCTTGTGCACCACATTAGCACTTGACTGCGCCCCATCGCCTTTAGACGCAGCATCCTTAGCCCGAGCCTTCTCTTCAACATCAAGAGACGAAATCAAACCCTCAATGGAATATTCCTGTCTCTTGTGTTTTAGTGCAGTACCGAAATTTCTCCAAGTAGGAGGAAGCTTCGCAATAATGCACGCGGCCACAAACTTGTTGGGTAAGGCGCACTTTAGGAGTTCGAGTTCCTTAGCGATTGTTTGTATATCATGGGCATGTTTGACCATAGAACGGTTTTCAACCATCCTAATATCAGGAAATTGCTCCATGATATACAACTCATTGCTAGCATCAGTAGCACCGAATTTGGTACTCAGCGCAACCCACAACTCCTTAGCGTCAGTCATATGCATATATGACTCTACAAGACGATCACCAAGAACGCTAAGAATGTCTCCCACAAACATAGTAGTGGCTTCCTCGAATTCTTTCTGCTGTTCAGCAGTCAGAACCCCTTCAGGTTTGCCAGTACTAACCCAGAAGCACTTCATAGCCGTCAGCCACAGAGTGACCCTGATCTGCCATCTCTTAAAGTGCACACTGGTGAATTTATCCGGCCTCAGTGCATCGGCAAAACCAGCCATCGAAAAATCAGAGTGCCTATAATAAGGTTTTTGGATTGTTGAAAGTATAAGCACATAATGATTTAATCTATCGCATAAATAGATCATGACATCGTAAAACGAAAGCATGGCAACACATGGATCAATCATCATGAACAGATCTAATCTAAACATGTATGTGAAATAGCTACACATGAATAGATTAAATAGATGCAGAACTAGATTAAACATAATTGACCTGTACCGAAGGTTGTTCTGAGGAGGATTGGGTGCAGCACGAACGACTCGAGGCGTACGATGTTGACGACGGCGAGCCACGACCGATCGATGGGGAAGATGAGCCATCGTTGATGTACAGCGAGTAGTCGTGCAGAACGCTTCCCAAAAACCTTATTCTCCCTCTCCCGGTGCAGGACTTCACGAGGGTGACGGTTCCGAAGACCTGCTCTCCCGATCGCTGGTGCACGCCGGCAAAGGGGATGGAGTAGACGACAATGGCGACGCAGCACAGAGGAGAGGCAAACCCTAGATTGTTTTTCACGTGCGTTGCAACGAGGTAGCGGTCCGGTATTTATAGGACGTGTGATCAGCATGCCTACCACATCGTAACCAAACTGGATAGGCTGCGCGTAACGTATCCGGACTCTACGCTATCTTGCACAAGAAAGAATCCAATACGATAAGTTTCCAAAACTAATCACCGGAATTTCCATTTCATGCCGCAAAAGAAAGTTGCATCTGCGCAAGCACGAGGAGCCAATTTTGGCGGATTATTCATGCGCATGTCGTGCGTGTGTGCGTGCCATCCAGCTGGAGCCTGAGCCAGGTGAGGCGAGCGAGCGCGCGCGTGTTACTCTATTTCCTTCTTGCTCAAGAGCCTAGAGAGCACTCTCATATTTAAGGAGGTATCACTCTCATAGAACTAGCAAGGTGGTACTAAATGTTCTCATGCATGCTTCCATGAGGTGGGCTTTTGTGATTTCCCTAGAAATTATTCTACACATGGGTCTTCGCCCAACTCATAATTCCAACAAGTATCACGATTGACGTTGTAAGTTCTTTGTGGCATCAATGACAGTAAACAATATTTGAGTTAGATATCACAATGTTATCAGACATGTTCAGGTCTCTACCTATTGAAGGGTAAACTCTAAAGGTCCTATGAAATTTGGTTGACAACGGTGGAATAGAATTTCAACTTTTCTAGAGACCAGGTAAAAATATGCTTAAATGGTTGTGGATATGTCCCCATCTTTTCACTTTTGCTTATGTTTATAAGCCAAAATTTGAATTTTAACATTAACTTTGAAGTTCATTGTGAGGTTTATTCACCGAAGTTTATTTTTCAGCCTTGGCTTTTAGATGGTTAAATGTCCGTGGACATGGTCAGACATCATCCATTGTTTCTTCAATGGCTACAAATTATATATACTCCTTGTTTCTCTCGAATTAGAAAAAAGAATGTATGAAATGAACTATCAATAATTGTGCCTAGAATTTTACTCACGTCACCGCAGAGTCTGCTTCTAACCGAAATAGAAGATAATGCCAAAGATTAGCTGATCTGCATATTCATATTTCATATAGATATTGAAAAAAATCTAAAAAATGTCATTGACAAACGTTAAGTCTAAAAAAATGCCTTTGACGAGCGTGAGTTCTATAAAATACCATCATACAAACAAATTTGTCTGAGAAATTTCATCATCATTAGGGTTCTATCCATTTCTACCGTTCAATACATTGTTCGAAATATAGCACTTAATAGAAAAATGTCGGCAGAACCCTAATGGCAATGTCATTTCTAAGACAAATTCGTTTATCTGATGGTATTTTGTAGAACTCACTCGTGGATCATATTTCTTAGAATTAAGTGTTTGTCAATAACATTTGTTAGATTTTCTCTAGATAGTGGCACCGCCATAGCCAAGCCAGCTTAGGTTCCTACCAACGGCCACTAGTCCACTACCATACAAATAAGGGACTCAAGAGCAACACCCACATTGAGCATACACACTGCCACCGCTCGCCCACGAAATCAGAGCAACGTTTTGAACCGGACACATTTTAGTTTTTTTTTTCAATGCAACATGCTTTGTTTGGTCGGGTATTAGCCTATTTTGTGAATTTTTATTACTTTAAAAGTTTTGTGTAGTCCATCATTTTCCACTCACCCCTCCTCCATCGCACATAGCATGCCTCGCAAGAACAATTAACTTTTTGCCACTCTTGCGAGGGGTGATAACAATTTGCCACTGGACCCACTATTAACACCAAAATTTGGTAAATTTTCGTATTGGATTCGGATAAGGAAAGGTGCAATCTCCGATAGATATTTTATCCAGAACAATTCAAATTCAATAGGGAATCATGAAGAACAAGGCTTGGCGGCATAAATTTATCTATTAATTAGAGTTAGTTAGAATTTTTATTTATCTCTAAGGGGGTTAGAGTCCGATCGGGACTTGTTTGTTTTCTTTTATCTATTAGAAACTGTGTGTTGTGTTTGAGATAGAGTTTGTTATTTCTTTTTATCTATTAGGGGTCGTGTCCGATATGGACTAGCATCCACCCGAGGGTATAAATATGTGTGCCTGGTGTCACTGTAAATGATATACTTATCAATTAGATCAACTAGTTTCGGCGCATCGCCACCCACCTAACCAAGGTTTCAACTCGGGTTGAACTTGGCACCTGACGCGGGGCTGCATCACTTCGATCTCCGGCGGAGGGGTAAGTCCTACGTTCTGCTGGGCCACGGCAATCGCATCGGCTAGATTAGGACTGTCTCGGTTCGGTTCGATCTTCTAATCTGGTTGTGCGATTGCTAGTTATCGTATTAGTTTTAGATTGAGTTATTTCAGTATCTTGAGTTGATCTGGTTGGACACTTTAGGCGATCTACGTTGGTTTGATATTTGTTGTTTGATATATTCAATCTAGTGCTGTCTCGGTTCGGTCTGATCTAGTAGATTGCGTTTATCAAATAGTTTATATAAGATTGATGTATTTTATTCATTGTTTTATCGGAGTACCAGCTGATAAGTTATCAGTCATCGGCTTGTTGGCTTGATAGCAATCTAGATCTGTTTAGTATCTAGCCTGACATTTATAGGCGTAATCTTGAACTGTCTCGGTTGGGTCCGATCTTCTACGATTATTCTTAGCAATCTGGGTTGATATTTTATAGATCTTGGTTGTTTGTTAGTCGTTTATAGCCAATGATCTTTGCCGATTTACATGCTTGTTATATTTACATCAATAAAGTAGTTGATTGCCTCACTGCGTTATCTTTATACCAATCGGTTTGATTAGTTAGATCGGCAGTTATTTATGTTGCATCGGCTCGTGAGAATCATACGAAAATTGGCTTTAGCCGATCATAACATATGATTTATTGTTTATTCCAAGTAATTCGTCGGTTTATTTATTTGCCTTATCGATCTTCATGTTTCCTATAATCATATCGTGCTCGACTGCATACTGTCTTGGTTAAGTCCAATCTCTGTATGTCTAGTTCGATCTGGTTATAGGGGCTCATCCGATCGACTAAGATTCATAAGTAAATTGGCGAATTACGTTGGTCTAATATTTAATTTAATTATATTTCTATCAAGTTTCTAGCCGATCCAAGGTTTTTACAACCGATCGTTTATCCTATCGACTAACTGTTGCAGCATCAACATCTGATCGACTGGATATTTTGTTACCTATCGGCTCGATAGCTCATCGGCTTGTTTTACTATTCATCTTGTCAGTTGCAGTATCAAATTGACTGGCACGCCCGCGCATCTTCTAAGAATTTAGGTTCTGCACCTACGTGTGTCTAAGATTGATTCCTAGACCTACGTGTGTGACTGTTGATTGTCATTTTCAGCATCAATACCCACGTGTCATAGACACATGAGAACCCATACGTTATAAACAATAAGTGACAAATCTGTGGGCAAGAAGTTAAATGCCCCTGCCCCGCATATCCCCTTCCCCGTGAAAACACAAAAAATCTAAGCAATTGTTTAAAATGCACTCTCTTCTTTTCTGTTTAGCCTATCCTCCCAATCGTATAGATATATTACAATTCATGTATTTATTTTTGAGATACGATACAAACATAGGCCTCATAGTGCTCACATAATCATCCATATGAATACACGTATACCCTGCCACCGGTACCTCGCTATCAATGGATAGGGTGTAAGAATAATTAGCCGTAAATTTGAGTATGTGTTAAATTTAGGATATACATGAGTTCAAACAAGACCACTATTTTATCTTTGTAATACTACTAATGTAATTTGATGTGCTACACTGACGAGAGATTATAACATCATACTACAGGACTATATATATTTAGTGAAACTGTTTAACATGCAGTGTTTTGTACCCGCTATTTTATATTACGATTAGGGGTGGAAATGGGCCAAGACCCGTGGGTTCTTTCACAACCCTATTTAATTCTTAAAAAAATTTAGCTCAAAACTCTATACAATTTTATTTTCAACCCGTTTTGAACCCGGCTCTTAATATTGTAGGCAAAATGGTTGTGCCCATTACCACCCCTAATTATGATATATCACTGCTACCAATCCGCCAATAGATGATGACTCTATAGGTATCGGTTTCTATATAACCGATATCTATGGAGTATTTTTCACTTTCAAGTGATAAAGAATATAAAAAACTGGCACCTATAATGTACTCCTTGCGTTCTAAAATGTAATCATTTTTTGGATAACTTTATACCAAAATAGGATTTCTAACACTATCCATAAGGATTCACGTTACCGCAGTTACCGCTGAGGTAACCGCGTTCTCCACCGTGGAGCGGTAGCGATATACCGCAGTAGGACCGTATGCATTTAAGAATAATACAAAAAAGTAAAGAAATATGAAGAAAAATGCATGTGATACAGAATGATTTGCATTGAAGTTTGTTAATGGAAATAGAAGAAAAAATATATTTAAACATAATTTAACTAGATATATAGTTATACTATATATGTAGGCATAGGGGTGCAAGTGCCCTAACCCGCCAACCCACTTATAAGCTAATTAAGTGGGTAACCCACGCGTTGGCGAGCCGGCCCACTTACACCCTTATGTAGGCACATGGTTACAATAGTTTTTTAGGCAATAATTGTTTGTAGAATATGGTTGTATGGAAAATTTGTAAATGAGAAGGTTATATTTGAATGCGAATGATTTGTATAATGTACAGCTGGAGACTATTATTTTTGAACTATTGTTTTGTATTGTATTATGGACAGTAACATGAACACTCTATTTATCATATTAACTATAGAAACTATCTTATTTCAGGTAGTTCCTACTATTTATTGCGGTGTCAACATATGCTTGAATATCACTTATGGTGTACAATAATTATGAGTTATCAATTGTCATTTATATATTTGTTGCAATTTCCTGAATTTAATAAAGGTCATGCCAAAATTTTCTTTTTTTTCCCAAAAATAGTCATAACTATCAGAATTATAACTAACTAGTAATTTCCTATTTTCTTACAATTTTACATTTTTTCAGATTTTTTTAACAATTTTTACATTCAGTTTATATTGGCCACGGTTTTCAACTGAAACCGCGTGGTTTTCGCTACTTATTGTGCAGTTTTGACCAAAAAGTCTGCGGGTTTTGCTGTTATCGCGCGGTAACCGCGCCTTAGCTAGCGGTTTTCAACTGAAATAAACTCCCTCCGTTTCATAACGTAAGATGTTTGACTTTTTTGCTTGCAATATTTAACCATTTGTTTTATTTAAAAATTATAAAAATATCATTTATTTTCCTTGTGACTTACTTTATTGTCAAAAGAACTTTAAGCATGACTTACCATTTGTTATATTTGTACTAAATTTTTGAATAAGACGAAAGATCAAACGTTGCAACAAAAAAGTCAAACATAGGCGGTAGTTTTTTCATATCAACCTTGATCTTGCTAAACACCTACAAATACTTTTTTTAGGATGGATGTAGTATTATATAGGCATTATTTTTTAGAAAAACAACACCTATATTATATCATATAGGTGCATGTTAATTAAAAACCAAAACCAATATATTATCAGTGTTTATACTTTAAAATAACGGCACACATATAGTATATTATAGGTACCAAGTTTTTTTTGAAAAAACGACACTTTAGCAATGGAGTAAAGCTCGGTCAAACCTTGTCTTGTCCTTTCCTCCCTCTCCACCTCGCCTGCCTCTCCCTCTCTCATTTAGTGCATCTGCTTTATCCTCTCCTCTCTCTCCACCTCGTCTCCTCCACCTCTTACCCTATGCCTCCTCTCCCTCTCCCCGCCCAATCTTACTCTCCACACTCCCAAACCCCACACCTAGAGATAGCAACGAGAAGTTCACCGTTAGAGGTCACACATTCGTGTCCCCATCCCCGTGGTGTTAAAATTTCACCATCCCTAACCCCACCAATCACTATGTGGCTATATTTTACCTAGCCCCAATCATCGCACAGTGAATTTATCCATGATTGCCTCGATGGCTTCTTAGCTGGCAGTGGGTGGCACGATGACAGAGGCGGCACGCATGCATCGATGGGCGGAGGAGGTAGGCAGTGTGACGGCGACCGGAGTCGGTGGGCAAGGTGATGACTAGCGGAGTCAGCGAGCAGGGCAATGACAGCGGGAGGTGACGTGCATGCCTCGAGGGGCGGAGGAGGCGGGCAACAAGGAGCGAACCGGCAGGCGAGAGTGTTGACGGCTTGGGCCGGTTGATTAGGGTTAGCCCGTTATAAGATATATATTGGTGGTCTTTGGGCTTCAATTTTATGGTCCAAAATGATAGTAAATTCTAGAATTTGTCCCTATCTATAGTGCATGCAGGTCAACATGAGGGACAAGGACGAGGAGTGGTCACCGTCGTTGCCCCTGCCATCCCCGATGGTGATGAGTTTTTTACCATTAGATTCACCATGGATGGTAGATATCAACCATCCACATCCCCTAATATGTGAGTTCCCGTGAGGAATCGGTGATCGGATTTCTATTGTCATCTCTACCCGTGTTGCCTCCCTCTTTGCATGTCCCTCACCCCACATCACCTCCCTCACTGGCTCACCCTTTCCCGCCCACCGCCAGAGCCTCGCCCATCTACTCATGAGTGTCACGCCTGTGCATAGCCTACTTTATCATCTAGCGAGCAGGCCCAGGATGCCGGATCGAATGAACATGTCCTCTTTGATGGTGGATCCCACGTGTGGTAGGCTTGGTATGTGCTCCTCCTTTGGATTCAGCATGGTGGCCCCGATAGTGGATCCCATGCACAGTAGCCTTGGGTATGTGCTCCTCCTCTGAATTCGACATGGTGGCCTCATGTTGTTAATGTTGGAAGTTTGACAACCATCGATGACTGTAAGTTTTTTGACCATTGGGGCAGGGTCAGAAGCCTGTGTGTTGAAGAGACTTTCAACAAGGAGGCACCGACATTTTCCTAGGTATGGGAGCGTAAGTATGGAACCCGAAGCTCTTAAGGAAGGTAATTGATCCGGTAGATTGATGGTTTCCAAATCAAGCCCACATGGTTTCCTTATATTAGTTAGATATTTTTTCCTTATTTTAGATATCTGACTGGTTCTTGTAACCAGATATGGAATAATTATGACCTAAGGGTATAAATATGTACACTCTGGGTTTTGTAAGTTTTTTAGAACCATCTCAATACATTCTTTTCGCATTGTCGTTTAGTTCATAGCTTGTCAGTGCGAGCTGGGCTGAAGTTCCAGATTAATCTTCAGCACAAGGTGAGTTACTGGCGTATGGTAATTGTATTAGTGATGTTAGGGCTACATTGGTTGGGTTCAATACCCCGACTGATCTAATATAGTTCTAGTTATCGTATAAGTTTCAGTTCAAGTTGATTATTATATCTTTTATCTTATTAGTGGGTTGGTGAATAGTATTATAGTTCGGATTAGGACTTTCTCTAATTTGATCTAAGTTATTATTTGATAGCCGAATTGGTACTGGTCAATCACCTGGAGTTTTCTAAGTTAGTTTGACAATTATTGCTCATTGCTATTGTTCTTGTACTATATCGATTGAGTTTGATCTATGAGGTTGTTTTAGCTGATGATGATGTTGGTTAAACCGCCTTACGTTACTTCTGGTTCCGTCGGAGTTTTAGCCGAGGGGTTACCGTGACACCTTTGAAAATTGTTGGCTTATTGGATCAGTAACTAATGAGTAGTTTTGCTGAGTTTGTTCATTAATATTGGCTCAATATGGGTTTGTGCTATCCCAGTTCGGTCTGATCTGAATAAGTCATATTGGGTCGAGTCAGATAACTACCAGAATAAAATTACACGTCCTTTGTCGTTGGTGGCCAATGATTACTGATTTCATCTTACTTGTAATTTGCCGAATGTTATCTGCATGGTGAAGGAATCTGATTGATTGAATGGTTTACTTACTGAGCATTTCTGTTCTATTAGATAGATTATATTTAATGCTTGTAAGACTATAAAGTCGATCGATCTATCGATGTGATAGGCCAAATCGGCTGGGTGCCAAATCAACTATCGGCCCAACGACCGATTAGCTGATTGGATTTAACTTGGTTTCTTTTTCCTTGTCGGTTACAGGGTCAAATCGACTGTCTCGCCCTGAACCCAAAGTTTTTAGACCTGCACTGAAGCTAAATAGATCTTGTAGGCCTAGAGCGTGTGAAGTACAAATTTTGCATCAACACATGTACATGCTCCTCCTCTTTACCCATTCTTTGATTCCTCCACCCTTTCTTCTTTTCCATGAATCCATGGCAACGCAGTGGTAGGGCGGCATACTCTTTGGCCTACGCTCACCCTCGACTCGGCAAGAGCTTCTAGCCTCCTCCTCCTCACCCCTCAACGGCTGCCAAGAATTTTATGGTCGATTTGAGGCTGACTTCTTCTTCTTTTTTGGGGGGGTGGTTGGGGGGCCTCATGGTAGGCTAAAGGTGCCAATTTTTAAACAATCATAGGTGTTACTAGAACTCGTTAGTGCCGCCTGTGGTATGCCAGATTCCCAAATGGCATCTGCAAGGGTTCATGTAGTATTATGTTTTGACTATATCTAGATTCACCAATGAATTAATGTATATATTTTATATATGTTTAGATTCATTGGTATCCATAGAAAGTGCCAAAATAACACCCTAACAGAGATAATATTACCGAGTGCACTGAATGCCAGATGGCAGTATGGGACGCGGAGTAACTCGAGAAACTGGAGCTTGTTCGATCTTGGTTCCAGAACCGCAGTAACACTCGCGGACGTTTGTTGGGTTTGCACATGTGATTTGGGGAGGAATTTGCTATTTAGACTACGAAACCGAGTGGCTTCGTTTGTTGGATGTAATCCTGTGCTGACAAGTATCTAGGGAGCTAACTGTAGTATTTCAGTTTGTGTCGTTGAGTCTGTTGAACGCACTTGCCTGCGTGCAGTGTGGGTGTCGTGCTCTAGCCATGTTCATGGGCGGAGCGAGTCTGTAGCGCGCCATGATTCCGACGTGGGGGATGGCGCACGTTGCATGGAGTGGTGGCGCGCATGGCGGGAACCTCAACGGTTTCTCCAGGTCTTTCGTTTTCAGTTGTAAGTTTGTTATTTAAATCCAAGAGAAAACCAGAAAAGCTGTACGTTCTACACAGCGCCAAAACATTCCGTGTCGAATACCTTGCAAAGTTACTGTTCATCATCTTCTACCTTCAGCCGGTTGTGAGTTTGAGTGTTTTTACTGGCCTCCAAACCGAGGGCTTCTCTAAAATGTTCTCGTATCCGGCTCTTCTCCGCCTAAAATGGTCATCTCGAATTTTTAAAATCACAGAAATAAAATGTTCAACCAAATTTCAGACGAAAATAGCCCTGAAAATCTCTCTTCTCCCGTGCGTGGGTCATGGGTGCGTGCTCACTCTCGGTTCCCTCCCGTCCCGTGGCCGTGCGAGAGGAGAAGAGACGGCGGCATGGCGCGCCGCCGGCAGCGAACTCCCCGGCCGGCGACTCTCCTTCGGCGACCGCCCGCCTCCGCGCCCCCTCGTCGCCCAGCCATCTCTGCCGGCCGCCGCCGATGTGGGGGCTGGTGGGGCGACGGTCCTCGCCGGCAGCGCCCTCCCCGCCGTGGTGCTCCGTCCCCTCGCTGAAGATGCTGTGGTGCTGTTCTTCGCCATGGCCGATGACCGTGGCGTGTCCATCGACGCCGTGGCCGCCGCCACGGCGTTCTTCGCATGCGCTCAGATCAGGGACCTCGCGCTGGGCAGGGAAGCGCACCATCGCTTCGCGGACAGGAAGGTCGCGATGGACGTCGTGGCGTGGAACGCGCTGGTCGACATGTACGCCAAGTGCGACGACATGGCGGCCGCGCACCGTTGCTTCAGCCTTCAGGAGGATGCCCGTCGAGATGAACGTCGTCTCCTGGAACACGATGATCTCCGCGTCTGCCCGCGCCGGCGAGCTCGACGAGGCGCTCGCTCTTTTCCAGGAGATGCAGGCCGCGTCGATGCGCCCGGACGACGCGACGTTCGTCGCCGTCCTCGGCGCGTGCGCCCAGCTCGGCGCGCTCGATACCGGCATCGAGCCCTACGGCTGCGTTGTCGACATGCTCGCCCGCTCCGGGAGGCTCGACGAGGCAGTGGAGCTCGTCGCGGCAATGCCGATGCAGCCGGACACTCTCATCTGGGGCTCGCTGCTCGCGGCATGCAGGGCGCATGGCGACGTCGAGCGAGCAGAGCGGGTGATGCGACGGCGCACGGCCGACGCCGATGCGGACGCTGGCGACTACGTGCTCATGTCGAACACGTACGCGTCCAAGGGCCGGCACGGCGAGGCCGTGCAAGTGAGGAAGCAAATGAGAAAAAGCGACATCGACAAGGTCCCCGGCTGCAACCTCATCGAGATCGACGGCGTCGTTCACGAATTCAGAGCAATCCCAGCAAATTCCATCGATAGACCAAAATGCAAAGATGCAATTTTTTACTAGATTTCATCTGATTCCTGAAGACAACAAGATATTTCATCTGATCCCTCAAGATTACAAGAGACTAAGAGAGAATCAAAGATGAAAAATTTACTAGCTCTACATGAGATTTCATCTAATTAGCGCAGAAGATAACAAGAAATTTCATCTGATTGCTCAAGATTACAAGAGAGAATCAAATATGAAATTTTTACTAGATATATTGGTTATTGCTACTGCTACTACTGCAGGCTAAGCCTGAGCTAGGCTTGTTCATTTTGCCTTGCGATTGGCGGTGGCCATGTCGATGGCCGGCCTCTCGACGTCCTCCATTTCCTCCTCGCGGACGAACACGGACTGGTCCAGCACCGACGAGCCGCCGGCCGCCGCGGCGTGGTTGAGGCTTTCGGTGCAGGATGCGGCCTCGTCCGCGGGGGCAAACACGCCGGTCTCCTGGTCAGGCCACGCAGGCGTCCTCCGGGCTGCCTTCCAGCGCGTCCACCATCTCATCCGGCAGCACCTCCACGTTCTTGCGGTTCAGCGCGGCCTCCACCTGCTCCCTGGCAACGCGCCACGGCGGGGAGGACGCTGCCGGCGGCACGTCGTCGCCGCCGGCGAGGACTGTCGCCCCACCAGCCCCACATCGGCGGCGGCCAGCAGAGATGGCTGGGCGACGAGGGGGCGCGGAGGCGGGCGATCGCCGAAGGAGAGTCGCCGGCCGGGGAATTCGCTGCCAGCGGCGCGCCATGCCGCTGCATCTTGTCCTCTCGCACGGCCACGGGACGGGAGAGAACCGAGAGCGAGCACTATAGATGGCCATATGGGACGGGCCTTATTGAAAGCACGAGCATGGCCCGGTAAAGCATGGCCCAAACATGGCCTGGCCTAGTACAATTCGTGCTTGTGCCGGCCCGACCCGAGGGGGGTGCCGTGCTTAGGTCGTAACCCCAGCACGTTGGGCCAGCACGAGCACAGCCCGATAAAGCCGACGGCCCGATATGGCCCGCTTCAACGGTCAGATGGGCTGGCAGCTGGCTTAGGAGGGGAGGAGGCCCGTTGGATCGGCTCGTTGGAGAGGGGGAGAGGAAATCCGCCACCGTATAAAAGGGGGGCGCCAAATCGGCAACCCTTACCCTGGCCTCATTCCCCGTCTCGTCTCTCCTCTCCTCTCGCCTCTCCTCGGCTTTCTCTTCCCGTTGCGGCATCACCGCCGCCGTCTAGCGGCTCTAGCCCTCACATCCTCCCGCCCCCTCATCATCTCTGGCTCCGACAGCCCGACTCCTCCTGTGACCCGTCGGCCGTCACCGTCGAACCTCAACATGACGCCGCCATGCACGGCTTCATCGGTTGGCACTTGGCTGGAGTGAGCAAAGCCATTGATTCGGCTCTTGTACCCCCCCAATCTCAGCAACTCCAGAGCTCCGGCAGTGCAGGTGAGCTCTCCCTCTCCCCTTCTCGCTGCTTTCAGGTCTCAGCCTCCTAACCCTAACCCTAACCCTAACCCTAATTTTCTAATTTCTTCTAGGTCATTGGCCGGTGCTCCTCGGAGTGCCTAGCGAGTGAGACGCGCGCCGTCGAGGAACCAGAGGGCCGACCTCGACATGTTGGATGGTGGTGACCCGATGACCATCAACGACGAGCTAAGGTTGTTGGCAATGGTGGGACCACATCGAGGTGTTCGGTAGCAGTGCTGATGGAGGTGTTGGCGCTGGTGGCGCCACCGGTGCCGATGAAGCAGATGGCACCGGTGAAGCCACCGCGTCATCAGCCACTGGCTGCAAGCGAACCAGAATGTGTCGATCCGAGGTGTGGAACGACTTCGAAAAGATCAAGCAAATCGAGCAAGGTATGGAGGTAAAGTATGCTAAGTGTCATATTTGCAAAACTGTTTTGTCTGCTAAATCAACTAGGGGTACTGGTCATCTTAAAAGACATGCTAAAGCTTGCAAACTTAAGGTGGTCGTAAGAACGTGCATCAATCTCTTCTGCAATATAACCCTAATGGCACTGTTCGTCATTGAGAGTATGATCCTGATGTTGCTCATACTGAAATGTGTAGGCTAATTGCACGTACTGATCTACCCCTTTCTTTTGGTGCATCTGTTGCTTTTCAAGACTATATTAGAATTGCACATAATCCTAGATTTACTGTTGTTTCTAGGCAAACAACCACTAGAGATTTTGTTAAGCTTTTCAATACTTGTCGTGCTAAGCTTATGAATGTATTGCAGACTAGTGTGTCCTCTATTGCTATAACTTCTGATATTTGGTCTAGGAATGCTAAGGAGGACTATATTAGTGTGGTTGCTCACTTTGTTAACTCTAATTGGTGCTTAGAGAAAAGGCTTCTTGCTCTTAGGCTCATTGATGAGTCTCACACTGGCCAAAACATTGCTGAACGTGTTCTTCTTGTTCTAGATGAGTATGGTTTAAAGGATAAGGTGTTCTCTGGTACCCTAGACAATGCATCATCTAATACTACTTCTATGGATAAGATGACAGCTAGCATTAATGGTTATATTGGTAACATGTTTATGCATCAGCGATGTGCTTGCCATATTATAAACTTGATTGTTAAGTCTGGTTTGAAAAGGTTGAAGCCTTATCTTGAGGCTTTTAGGACTGCCATCTCTTTCTTGAACTCTTCTAACTTGAGGATTGCTGGATTTAAAAGTTATTGCATTGCTGTGGGGGTTTGGCCTCGTAAGTTTGGTCTTGACATGGATGTTAGATGGAATTCTACCTATCTCATGCTTAAGCATTTGGTCCCTTATAGGAGCTCATTTGGTGTGTTCATTGACAGTCACTACCCAAAAGCTCCTAATGGGAATTTACTTCTAACTGACTCACATTGGTATGTTGCTGAAAAGATTCTAGAATTTCTTGAGGTTTTTTATGATGCTACTGTAGTTATTTCTGGTGTTTATTATGCTACATCTCCACTTATGATTCATCAACTTCTTTCAATAGCACGACATTTGCATGCATATGAGAATGATGATTTACTTAGACATTCTGTTGTTCCTATGAAGACTAAATTTCCTAAGTATTGGAGAAACATACCTGCATTGTATGCCTCTGCATTTATCCTGGACCCTAGAGGTAAAATGAAAGGTTTTCATAATGTTCTCAGGGTTTTATCTTCACTAACTGGTACTAATTACTCTGCATACTCAACTCACATTAGAGCTGAACTCAATACTATGTTTGAAAAGTACAATGATAAGTTTGGTTTTAGATTGCAAAGACCCTCTGTTGCACCATCTGGTCCTGGTAAGAGGAGGACCAACTGGGGTATGGTCTTTGGGAAAAAATTTTCAGGTGTTGGTTTTGCAACTCTTGGTGTTGGACTTGTGTCTCCATCACCCTCTGTATCTACGAGGGGTTCTGCTACTGCTTTGCTGAAGGCAGCAAGTGCTGGTTCACATATTGGTGCCACTGAGCTATCGTCGTACCTTGACAGTGACACAGTCAATCAGTACAACGATGATGATTTTGATATATTGAACTGGTGGCAGGACCACAAGCTTACATATCCAGTTCTTGCTCTCTTAGCTGAAGATATACTAACAGTGCTTGCTTCAACAATTTCTTCCGAGTCTAATTTTAGTCTTTCTGGCAGGATTTTGGAGGATCGACGATGATGCTTGACCTCGGACATGGTGGAGATGATCTCTTGTATGAAGGATTGGGAGCTAGCTAATGACAAGCAACAACACACCGTTGAGGACAAGGAACTTGAAGTTTACTTCAGTGAATTATTTCTTGATAATGAGACTGAATGAGCTTGTAATAATGATCTGTAATAACTTAAACATTTTAACTATTGTATGGACAATTATAAACTTGAGCTGGGCTGCACTCACGAGGTGTGAGTTTTTACCTAGATAGATTTTTAATGAGGCAGCCATTGCACGAACAGCTCTATTTAATATATTTTGTGGTTGTTTGCCTGTGACTGGTGACTGTGAATTGTGAGTTTGTGACTGCCTGAATGGCTGAGTGCATGTGCCACTGCCTGATAAGTGATAATTTTGTTATTTGCTTGAGTTGAGACTGTCTGGTTTGGCTGATAGCCTGATAAACTGATAATTCTGTTATTTGGTTGACTCCTTGTCTGCCTGAGTTGAATTCTGATTATTTTGACTTCTGAAGTATTGACTAGTTTCTGGTTTGAGTTTGAATTCTGGTTTCTATAATTTGTGTGATTGTGTCTATCAAATCTGGTTTATGTGACAGAAATATTGAATGAGTGAATGCCGATTGTATTGCTGATTTGTGTATGTAACGGGCCGGCACGACACAGTAGGGCCAAACGTGCTGGTATGACACGCTTAAACCCTTTCTGTGCCATGCCTGGGCTTGCTGCTAAGCACGGCACGTCGGCACGGCACGGTTGGTAAGTTGTTCCTATCGTGCCCGTGCCTTACCGTGCCATGCTTTGACGTGCCCGTGTTGTGTCGTGCTGGGTGGTCCATATGGCCATGTATAGCGAGCACGCACGCACGCGAGAAGAGAGAGATTATCAGGGCTATTTTCGTCCGAAATTTGGTTGACCGGTTGACATTTTATTTCTGTGATTTCGAAAAATTCGAGATGACCATTTTAGCGAAGAGTAGCTGGATACGTGGCCATTTTAGAAAAGCCCCATGTCTAAAGGCCATTTGAACGAAGCCACTCGGTTTTGTGGCCTAAATAGCAAATTCCTCTGATTTTGGTCATGTTTTATGGGCTGAGCGCTGGATCGATGCCGACCCAGCCCACGTGCATCAATACTCATGCATGACCGCATGGGTGAACACGGTGGGTTGAACAGCTGCCGTCGCTTCTTGAAGCAAACCGATAACGCATCTATCATTTACGGACAGAACTATTGTCCCTTCAACGCTAATGGTTTCCATGCATTAAGCGATTCTCGAAAATGACAATGTACCCAACAAGCTACATTAACGATTTATCATTCAAAGGTACCATACCAACAATTCAAAAGCCAAACTTTCTTGTTCAAGTGATAGATGTGCCATAATTCCTCTGCATGACTAACATGACTTGCGATCTACATAGGCAAAATTTGCTACAGGAAATCGAAAAAACACGTAATTAGTCGGTGGACACCTTAAGATCATGAATTTGCTGCAGGGTTTGTGGTAACTAGCTCCCGGACACTCCGGCCAATTTTTTTTATTATTTTTGAAGATAAAAATTCTAAAAATGATGAGATTGCCCTCGGTGGCCAACCCGTTATATTGACTAGGCCCAGTCGAACCAGACCTAGTTGGTCTAGGCACCACACCACTTCCGAACCCTAGCCTACAAAGCGAGTGAGCAGACAGCGAAGGCGGCGACGAGGGCGCATAACGGGTTGGCCACCGAAGGCAATCTCGTCATTTTTAGAATTTTTGACTCCGAAAATAATAAAAAAAATTGGCTAGAGTGCCCGGTAGCTAATTGCCATATTTTTGTGGTGCTCTGCAGCAAATTCGTGATCTTATGGTGTCCATCGGCTAATTACGTGTTTTTTCAATGCCCCGTAGAAAATTTTGCCTATTTCATACTACAGCACCAGAAATTTGCAAAATTAATTTGTTAAGATACCACAATCCAAAATATGCTCTTATCCCAGCATGGTCAAGTTGGGTAGCTCCACAACCTGAAATAACACAAGCAAATAATGAGGTAATTGTAGAATGTATATCATAGCAATTATTCTATAAAAGGACTAAAACATGACAAATAGTAAAATGTATCAACAGCAATTCTTTTAGTACAATTTTAGTTTTACCAACCCATTTTATAAAAAAATGAACATTATAGCTTTATTATTCTATTATATTAACTATGCAAGGTCTAGAACATAAATGAACTAGTTAACCACAACTTCACTTTTTTGCGGTCTTCACAGGGAGAGGCTAAACAATGAATTTACACCCTCGTCTTTTCGCCTATGCTTATGCTTATAAGTCAAAATTTAAATTTCGACCTTAAATTTGGAGATGATTTTAGGGGTTTTTTCATCGTAGTTTACTTTCCAGCTTTTGCTTTTAAAACACTAAGAACACGTATATAAAAGTTTTATTCATAAATTATTTTTCATTTGTAAATATGCCATTTCACTTTTTGCTTCAAAGTGTCAAAAGATGGGCACCCTAATCATGATGACTAGACACTAAGAATGAACAAAATACTGTTAGGCATCATATCGCACACAATTTTCATTGGCTACTTTCTATCTGGCATATGAAACAATTTCATGCTGACATTTTATATTGTTTTCAACAATGGCAGGGACTATGAGACAATTTCATGCTGACATTTTCTATTGTTTTCAATCCATAGGATGTTAATGTTTGCCATAAATCAGGTAAGTAATGAGATTAGATGAAAATGCTACCATTTATCATGAAATAAATTCTTTTATCATGCTTTTCTAGTGTTTATTAAAATATTATGTTCAAGTATCGGTCAAACTTGCAAATGTCGAAAAAGTTTTATATTTGTACACAGAGGAAGTAAAGACTAAAATAATGAAATAGTAATCTTTGAACATTAAAATACAAAATAATATAAAAGATTGTTGCCAAACTTTCCACTATAACCAAAATTAATTTAAACCTCAACCATCTTTCCATTTGGAAAGATCCGCAACCAAACCTTCCTCCCAATTGCGCACATGATTTTTAGGTTCTAAGCTTTTGTTTCTCAGGAACAGAATGGTTAAACCCTATAGTTTCTTTTGTTCTCCATCTACAATATGGTATATGGCTGCATCAGCCCTACATGTTTGACCTTTCTAAAAGTGTGGAATGTGGACTGCAGCTAATTTATGTTCACTAAAACAGAGAAAATAATATGGCAATGTTTTTCAAGGGTTAGGCCTGTTTAGTTCGCAAAACCTTCTCCAAAAACATCACGTCGAATCTTTGGACACCTAAATAAAGCATTAAATACATATGAATACTAAACTAATTACACAGTTATGGGGGAAATCGCGAAACGAATCTTTTGAGCCTAATTAGAACATGATTAGCCATAAGTGCTACAGTAACCAACATGTGCTAATGACGGATTAATTAGGCTCAAAAGATTCGTCTCACGGTTTCTAGCCGGAATCTAAATTTTGTTTTATAATTAGACTACGTTTAATACTTCAAATATATGACCGTACGCGTTAACGTGATATTCCTTCCCAAAAAATTTGCGAACTAAACGTGGCCTTAGCTGGGGACTGTGCACTTTGGAGTTGCTTTTTCAAACAGGTAAGGTCAGGCTGAGCAAACGACCCATCAGCAGAGTCCATATGCTGGACAAACAGTTGAAATACATGTTTTCAAAGTAAAGAGGCAATCAGGTAATCATTGTAATGCACTGGAATCCAAAACAATTTTGCAGCTAGACTCAATACAAACTCATCTAAAATGTCCAAAATACTTTTGAGCATATCAGTTTTCTTTGTAAAAATGTAACTTAGTTAGCTGTATTGTGAACAATGAGATCAAAGTGCTTATCACTAGATAATCAGGAATTCAGTACAAACATTGCCAGGAAGAAGTATGAAGTGCGATGGCTTTCAACAGTCTTATTGACTATTCTAAATAGTCACAATGATATAGCCAAAATCCAAATGGTTTAACTGCACATTTTCAGTTCTAACACTGGGTCATGATTGGAGAGAACTGTAGTACACGAAAATCAATATGCTCCTTGGAGCCAAACAACACTTTTGCGACCTACAGTCGCACAGCACAGTCAAAGAAAATATATTGCTCCATTTAATCTGAGTTACTTACTACATATAAATCAGTTAATAGGACAGCTGGGAAGTTGAAAAAAGATTGACCCAAGCTTGCTCTCATTCTTTTCCCTTCTGACTATTAATAATAATGTTTGAACAGTTTTAATTTATTGATATAAAGTTTCATAAGTAACCACTACTTTTAAGTAACAGTTTAGATAATATATTGACAGCGGCAAATTTAGCATTTAGCTATTAAAACTTGATTTTTTTACTAAATAGGGATGGGTTTGGTTGAGACAGCAGAATGTATTATAGTATAGTGTGTAACATAAATCTCGACAAATGAGTCTTTAAAACTGCTAATGCATTAGCATCAAGATACCCAAAATCCAAGAACATCTAATCATATCCACACAAGATGTTTAGATACTGATATTTGGATCAATGAAAACAAACTGATCACATGTTCTTTATGATTGATCACATATTGCTTGCAAATGTAGGATGAAACTGATGCATTGATGTGGGACAGCAGACAAATATGGAGAGCACACGGGAAACATAATGTATGCAAAAAAATATGTATATAGCATCAATTCTAGATTAAACACTTTGATGCTTAAATATACATTTGATCCGAGTTCGTTGATCTTAGAACATGCGCACCCCAACTCAAAGGTAGAAAAAAGGTTAGAATGGGTCTAAGCAATGTGAGGCTGATATATTCACAGAAAAAAGGAATATAAAGGTAGATGCAAAAACTAAAGGTTCCAAAGCTAAAAAATGCTTACCATCTAATATTAACACACTAAAACCTAGTGTTAAGAAACATTCTGTCATGATTTTAGTCAACACTGTCAAAATTTAATAACCTTAACCAGTAACAGCACTGTGGAGGCTGACATATATTCATGAACAATATTACAAAGTATAAACCAACTAAATTCAAGACAATAAAAATACTTCGAAAGACAATGTAGCAGAGTTCAGATGCAAAGCTACGGTGCCTTACTGTAGAAAGGGAGAATATATTTTCATGACATGAAATTGTCAAGGGCGTTCAGTCCTAGGGTAGCTGGCCCCTGACTACGGAGTTCGTAGCCACGGTCCGTCTTCGCCGGCGAGGTTTAGCCCCTCAGCCCGTCGGCTTGTCGAGAGAGAAAGGGATTAGGGAATAATGATCTTGCTTCCTCCTCTCACGGTGCAGCTACAGGGATATAAGGCCAATGGCCCATCAATCACTCCTAGACTTAAGGAACAATAATAGAAACTAATCCAACAATCCATCTTTCTAATCCTGACTTAGGAAAAATAATAGAAACTAATCCCTCTTTCTATTCCTAGCCACTCATGGTGGCCTCCTCCTGTGCACGCCCGCCGCATTCTGTGGCGCGGCATTCGTCACGGCGGCGCCTGTACGTGCGCCCCCACAAGTACGGCCGCCAATGTCGTACGGCCTAGACAAGGCCAATGAGCTCCCGCTCATAAGTGGCAAGAGAGCGATGATGCGACGCCACCGGTCAGCTGAAGAACGCGATGGAGTGGCCGTCTTGGACGAGCACCGTGCCGAAGCCATAGGTAGACGCGTCACATTCGACAATGAAGGGCTTGGCGAAGTCCGGGAGGGCCAGCAATAGGGCTGACATCACGGCCCCTTTGAGGGCGCTGAAAGCGGCTGCGGTGTCATCGTTCCATGTGAAACCCTTCTTCAGGAGAGCGGTGAGGGGGGCAGCGATGGTGCCGTAGTTGTGGACGAATTTCCGATAGTACCCTGCCAGGCCGAGGAAGCCGCGGACAGCCCACGCCGAGTGTGGTTGGGGCCAGTCGTGAATGGCCTGCACCTTGGCCGAGTCCATGGCCACTCCCGTCGTGGAGATGGTGTGGCCGAGGTAGGCGACAGCGTCGAAGCCGAAGGAGCACTTAGAGCGCTTGATGAAGAGGCGGTGCTAGCGGAGCACCGAGAGGACGACGCGGAGGTGACGCAGCTGGTCCGCCCAAGAGGAACTGTAGATCAAAATGTCATCAAAAAGGACAAGCACAAACCGGCGGAGGTAGGCGCGCAACACGTCGTTCATCAGGGCCTGGAACGTAGCTGGCGCATTGTAGAGCCCGAACGGCATGACCAGGAACTCGAAGAAGGCGTCGTGTGTCCGAAACACGGTCTTGTCGATGTCTTCCGGCCGCATGCGGACCTGGTGGTAGCCGGATCGGAGGTCGAGCTTGGTGAAGAATCGGGCACCGTGAAGTTCATCCAAGGGCTCGTCGACGACCGGAATCGGGCAGGCGTCCTTGACGGTGATGGCGTTCAGCACGCGGTAGTCGACGCAAAACCGCCAAGAGTCGTCCTCCTTCTTGACAAGGAGGACCGGGGACGAGAACGCCGAGCTGCTGCGCCGGATCAGCCCTTGGTCCAGCATGGAGGCACACTGACGCTCTAGTTCGTCTTTGTGTAGAGTGGGGTAGAGGTATGGGCGGACGGCCACCGGCGGCGCCACGGGCACCGTGATGCTGTGATCCCGTGTGGGGGAAGGCCGCGTGGCTCGCTGAAAACGTCGTCAAAATCCGCCAAGAGCTCCTCGAGAAGTGTGCTGCTTGCCGTGGTCGTGCTCACCACCGGCGCGCGGGGCCCCGCGAGCCCCTGCCAGCCGAAAGAGCTGCCAGCCGAAGGAGCGGCCCTACTAGGTGAAGGAGACCGCGTTGTTGGTGATGTCCCACACGATTGGGCCTAGCGCAGCGAGCCACCGAGTACCCAGGACGACGTCGTACCCTGCCTGAGGCATGACATAGAGATCAGCTGGAAAGACGTGGCCGCCGATGGTCAACGGCGCATCGCGAATGACGCCCACGCACGAGAAGCGTTCGCCGTTGGCGACCATGGCCGTGAGTCATGGTCGGTGTTGGAGAGGCAGACCGGTCCGAGCTACAGCGGCCTCCGAGATGAAGTTGTGGGTGCTGTTGGAGTCCAGCAGGGCGACGGGGAGCGCCGAGCCGAGCCCAACCTCCAGTTGCATCGTGTCGGTGAAGGCAACCCCGGCAAGGGCTTGGAGGGAGATCACCGGCGTGTCCTCAGTGCCCTCGTCCCCAGCCGAGTCCGTGGCTGCGCCATCCTCCTCAATGCCCTCCAGGAGGAAGAGCCGCTTGCAGATGCGATTGTGGCCCCTGGTGAACTTCTCATTGCAATTGTAACAGAGGCCGAGACGGCGGCGCTCTTCTTGTTCCGCCTGAGAAAGGCGCTTGATCGGCCAGCCCTCGACAGTGATGGTCGCGGGAGCGGCCGGTTTGGCATCCGCTGGTGCGGGCAAGGCCAGCCGGGCGGCTGGGGCCGGTAGCAGAGGGCAACCCGGAGCTCTGGCGGCCGGGGCGGCATACTGTTCCCGCAGCTCGAACCGACGGTCCAAACTCATGGCGGCCACCAGGGTCTGGGGGTTCTGGACCCGGGCGTCAATGCTGAGCGGTGGCTGAAGACCTCCGGTGAACAATTGGACCCGCTGCGCCTCGTCGAGTGGCCCAGCGCGAGGAAGGAGCGCCTGGAACCGGTCTTGGTACTCGGCGACCGTGCCAATGCGTCGGCATTCGGCCAGCGGTGCAGAGCGCAGCGGCGGACCATAGCGCAGGTTCAGCAGCTCCTTAAATCGGCGCCATGATGGCATACTTCGTCCGTCTGGACTTGGATGTACCACATCTGCGCGCCCTCTTCCAGGTTGTAGGAGGCCATCCACACCTCCTCCATGATCCGTTGTTGGTGGAAGTCCGACTCGCAACAATTTATGAAGATCAGCGGATCGGATTTCCCATCGTAACGTGGAAAATCCAACTTCTGGAATCCCCGGGCACGCTGGATGAAGACGTGGACTTGTCCTTCTGGAGCTCGGCCACGGTCGACTGCAGAGAGGCGACAGTGGTGGTTAAGGTGGTGATCAGCTTGGCTAGGTCAGCAGTGGTGGGTTCAGCCATGGTGGAGGTGATCGAGGCAGCGGATGAAGGTGGCGAGGGTGGTGGGCTAGGCGGCGGTGCGGAGGCAGAGATGGGCGTCTGCTGGGCGGAGGATGACGAGGAGCGCCTGGATGCTGATGCCAGGTTGTCAAGGGCGTTCAGTCCTAGGGTAGCTAGCCCCTGACTACGGGGTTCGTAGCCATGGCCCGTCTTCGCCGGCAAGGTTTCGCCCCTCGGCCGTCGGCTTGTTGAGAGAGAAAGGGATTAGGGAATAATGATCTTGCTTCCTCCTCTCACGGTGCAGCTACAGGGATATAAGGCCAACGGCCCATCAATCACTCCTAGACTTAAGGAACAATAATAGAAACTAATCCAACAATGATAAAAACTAATCCCTCTTTCTAATCCTGACTTAAGGAACAACAATGGAAACTAATCCCTCTTTCTATTCCTAGCTCCTCCTGTGCGCACGCAGCGCGTTCTGTGGCGCGGCGTTCGTCACGGCAGCGCCTGTACGTGCGCCCCCACATGACAGAAATTATTAATAGTTTCCGTAAATGTCCTTAATTATCAACATTTTATTTAATTTGAAGTGCAAACTGGAGGCAAAGTATTTAGTAATACTATATACGTAAGTAATTAAGCATCGAAAGAGAAGGAATGTAGAGAAGGGAACAATAATGTAAAATATAGAAAACATGCAAAGGAGAAAAGAATAACTGAAAGGAAATATAATATTATTTAGCTTCAGCCCTAGTGTAAGTCTCTGTTAATCAAAACAGACAAAAAAAAATGGCTGCAAAACTGTTGGAGCATATTATTCTAAAATATATGCTGGTAACTAGCCTTTCCTCGAACATTATCCACAAATAAGACCAAAATGTGATGTGTTACAGGTGGGATTGAAGGATTATTTGATTTGTGATAGCTATTCGAGGGTATAAACTACTGAATCAACTATTATGAAGTACAAATCTTACATTAGACAAACCAGAACAGGAAATTTTATAGAGATTTTTTGCCTGAAATACACCTTTAGGATTTTGAAAAGTGTGCCCATGAAAATCCATAATTGCCCATGAGAAACGAATGGGACCTAAATGAACGTACGAAGTTTAAGGATGCATGCCTATATATACGATGACGAGGCTAGCAAGGTCTGCCAAAAGTATTTAATGATCTTTGATTCTGTTGTTCAATTCATGTCAGGACTCTTAATTATGTCGCTCATGAATTGGGGCAGAGTAATATTTGACTGAGAAACAATTTCTGAATTACCAAAATCTACACCAAACATGACAAGGAGTTGCTAAAAAAACACCAGTCATGCCCAATATTCAAATTACAACAATTTCATCCAAGATACAGACGGTAGATGAGGGTAAAATTCCATACCTCAGAACCGAAGGAAGAAAACATCCTTATCATCTCCTGCTGAACCTGAATTTACCTCCAGCTGCTGGGCCAGAATGTATGAATGCTATACCCAGTCTTCCAGTTATCCAAAAGAATCACCTTCTTCACTGCCCACCACCCAATTGCCATGACTGCCAGCATCGTAAAGCGCTGGATCTGCAGGTTCTCCGCCCTCACCAGCAAGTGTGTCACCATAGCGATCATGAGCCCGACGAGAGTGTACAAGAACCCAACCGCAAAGCCCTCGGCGCCAAGCTGCATCCCAGAACACTGGTAGAAGAACACGAGCTTGAGGGGATGACATCAGCGAGGAGAGAAAGGACGCTGACAGGCTGGGCCCACTAGTCAGTAGGCCCAGAGGCTAAAATCAGGGCCCACAGGCTGGAGTGATAGCCGAGAGGAGAGGGGGTGACCGGCTAACATATGGGGCCCATGAGGCAGTAAGGCCTGGCGGCTGACAGCGGGGCCTATGGGAAGAGAGAGCGGGAAGGCTGGCGGGCGAGGCCACAGTACGGGCAAGAGAGAGTATGACGAGTGGGGTCCACCCGTCATAGAGAGGGGGAGGGCTGACATGCGGGGTAAGGTGCAATCGTCGATATAAATTTTATCCGGAAGAGTTCGAATCCAATAGGGAATCGTGAAGACCAAGGTTTGACAGCGTAAATTTATCTGTTAATTAGAGTTAGTTAGGATTTTATTTTATCTCTAAGAGATTACAGTCTGATCGAGACTTGTGTGTGTTTTATCTAGTAGGAGTTAGAGATAGAGTCCGCATAGGACTAGTTTGTTATTTCTTTTTATCTATTAGGAGTTGTATGTCATATCCAACATGGCCTAGCCTCAACCCGAGGGTATAAATATGTATGTCCGGGGTCATTGTTTTGAATCGACCAATCAATTAGATCAACTTCTTTCGGCGTATAGCCACCCTCTTCACCGAGGTTTCAACTCCGGCGGAACTTGGCACTTGACATGGGGCTGCATTGCTTCGATCTCCAATGAAGGGGTAAGTCCATCGTTCCACCGGGCCATGGTAATCGTTTGGCTATATTAGAACTGTCTCGGTTCGGTCTGATCTTCTAATCTAGTGGCACAATTGCTAGTTATCGTATCAATTTCAACTTAGATCACTTTCGTGTTTTAAGTTGATCTGGTCGACATTTTTGGACGATCTATGTTGGTTTAATATTCGCTATTTGACATATTCAATCTAGTACTGTCTCGGTTAGGTCCGATCTAGTAGATCGCGTTTGTCAGATGGTTTATATCAGATTGATGTATTTTACTTATTGTTTTATCAGAGTACCAGCCGATAAGTTACCAGTCATCGCCTCATTGACTTGATAGCAATCTAGATTTGTTTAGTATCTATCCTGACATTTCTATGCGTAATCTTGAACTGTCTTGTCTCGGTTGGGTCCGATCTTCTACGATTATTCTTAGCAATCTGGGTTAGGTATTTTATAGATCTTTGTTGTTTGTCCGCCGTCTATATCCGATGACCTTTGCTGATCTACATGCTCATCATATTTACGTCAATAGAGTAGCTGATTGCTTTACTGTGTTATTTTTATACCAATCGGCTTGATTTAGTTAGATTGACAGTTATTTATGTTGCATCGGCTTATGAGAATTACATGTAAACTGGTTTTAGCCGATCGTAGCATATGATTCATTGTCTATTCCAAGTAATTCATCGATTTGTTTATTAGCCTTATCGATCTTCATGTTTCCTATAATCATATCGTGCTCGATTGCATAGTGTCTTAGTTAAGTCCAATCTCTGTACGTCTAGTTCGATCTAGTTATAGAGGTTCATCGGATTGACTGAGATTAATAAGTAACTTGACGGATTACGTTGTTCTAATATTTATTTCAAGTCTATTTCTATTGGTGTTTCTAGCCGATTCATGATTTTTACAGCCGATCGTTCATCCTATCGGCTAACTGTTGCAGCATCAATATTGGATTGGCTGGATATTTTATTACCTATCAGCTCGATAGCCGATCGGCTTGTTTTACTGTTTATCTTGTCAGTTGTAGGATCAAACTGACAGGCACGCCTGCACATCATTCTAAGAATTTAACTGGAGCTATCTAAGATTGACTCACAGGCCTTCGTGTGTGACACGTCAACGTTCACATTTAGACGTCAACACATTTTTGGCACACCTAATGGGACAACGTGCTATTTTTTACTCACAAGCGATCGTCTGAGCAGAAGTCGAAGATGTCTTCCAAAGAAGTCAATGTCAACAACTTGGTCACAATGGAAGATTTGATAGAGAAACATAGGCAACTGGTGGCACAACATGTGGCAGATTTTGAGAAGCGTTGCCTTCAATCTTTCGTCATGACACCAGAAGGGCCAATCCAGAAGATTCAATTCCCAAAGCTGATGGATGAAACACTCTAAGATGTGGTTAATAAATCAGTTCATCGTGCTTTATTTGATCAATCTGGAGTTGTGATGAACACATTACAAGACTTGATCAAGACAACAATTGATGAATACACTGCTCAAGGAATTCGACTCGGGGGGGCAATATCGACCAGAAGAACCTCATCAATATTGGCATGATGAATACGATGCAACGGAAGATGAATTGGGCGATAAAGTTGTTGAGGTCATGAGGGAACAATTTGGAATCAGACCAAAAAGACAAATAGATCTGTATCGGCGACCATATCCTGAGTGGTTCGATAGGGTTCCATTGCCGCGCCGATATAGCGTTCCGGAGTTCTCCTTATTTTCAGGGCAACACAATGTGTCCACAATTGAACATGTTAGTCGATTCCTAGCACAGTGTGGAGAGGCCTCGGCTCATGACGCTCTGAAGGTTAGGTTGTTCCTGCTGTCACTTTCTGGATCGGCATTTACATGGTTTTCATCGTTACCTCTAGATTCTATCAGAGGTTGGGCCGATCTAGAAGGACAATTTCACAAATACTTCCTTGCCGGCATACTATCTTGGTTAAGTCCAATCTCTGTATGTCTAGTTCGATCTAGTTATAGGGGTTCATCCAATCAACTGAGATTAATAAGTAACTTGACGGACTACATTGGTCTAATATTTATTTCAAGTCTATTTCTATTGGTGTTTCTAGCCGATTCATGATTTTTACAGCCAATCGTTCATCCTATCGGCTAACCATTGCAGCATCAATATTGGATTGGCTGGATATTTTGTTACCTATCGGCTCGATAGTAGATCGGCATGTTTTACTGTTTATCTTGTCAGTTGTAGGATCAAACTGACTGGCACGCCCGTGCATCGTTCTAAGAATTTAGGTTCTGCACTGGAGCTATCTAAGATTGACTCCCAGGCCTTCGTGTGTGACACGTCAACGTTCACATTTTGACGTCAACAGCAAGCGTGCGATGGCTTCTTGCAGCCGGGGCCCGATGCGGTGGCAATGACGATGGCGCCAGGAGAGGTGGCGATGGCGATGAAGAGGGGAGAGCGAGGCGGCAAGGGCAGGGCAAGAGCGGTGACGCGACGGTGGGCGGCGTGAGGGAGGGGAGAGGACCGATGGAGGGAGAGGCGACAGCCTCGGCTGAGCCGGACGGCGGTGGGCGGTGGTGAGCAGTGGCCAACGGTGAGGAGAGGAAGGGGAGGGGAGCGGAGGCGGAGGCGGCGACCTCGGCGGCGCACTGTTAACACCAAAATTTGTTAAAATTCCTTATTGGAAATTTTATCCAGAAGAGTTTGAATCCAACAGAAAATCGTGAAGACGTGACGGCTTAATTTATCTATTAATAAGAGTTAGTTTAGGATTTTTTTTCTTTATCTATTATTTTTTTATCTATTAGGAAACAGTGTCGTATCTAATAGGGATTAGAATTAGAGTCCAAATAGGAGTTGTTATTTTCTTTTATCTATTAGGAATCATGTGTCATATCCAACATGGACTACTATCCACCCATAGGTATAAATATGTATGCACGGGTCATTGTAAATCGTTTATTTCTTCATAATATAGATTAATTACTCTCGATGCATCACCACCCTTTTTACCAAGGTTTCATCACCAGTGGAACCTGGCACCTAACGCGGGGCTGCATCGTCTCGATCTCCGGTAGAGGGGTAAATCCTACGTTCCGCCAGCTCCTACGTTGCGCCAGCCAAAGTAATCGTATCGGCTAGATTAGAATTGTCTCTGTTTGTTCTGATCTTCTGATTTGGTTATACGGTTGCTAGTTATCGTATCAGTTTTAGCCTAAGGTTGATGTGGTCGACCACTTTGGGTGATCTACGTTGGTTTGATATTTGCTATTTGAAATATTTAATTTGATACTATCTCGGTTCAGTCCGATCTATTAAATTGCGTTTATCAAATAGTTTATATCAGTTCGACGTATCTTGCTCATTGTTTTATCGAAGTACCAGCCGATAAGTTATCAGTCATTGGCTCATCGGGTTGATATCGATCTAGATCTACTTAATATCTATGCTGAAATTGCAAGAAGTAATCTTGAACTGTCTTGGTTTGGTCCGATCTTCTAAGATTACTCCTAGTGAGTTAGGCTAAATATACTTTATAGATCTTGGTCAATTGTGAGTCGTTTACATCCAATTATATTCGCCACTATGCATGCTTGTTATATTTATATCAACAGAGTAGCCGATTGCATTACTGTATTATTTTTACACCAATTAACTTTATTTATTTAGATAAGTAGTTATTTATGTTGCATCGACTTATGAGGATTGTATGCTAGTTGGTTTTAGGCGAACATAGCAATGTATTCATTGTTTAATTAATTATTATTCAAGTATATTCGTATCGGATTCTCAGCTGATCCAAGCTTTCCACAGCCGATTGTTCAGCTTATCAGCTAAAAAACACTGCTACATCATCTGATTGGCTAGATTTTTTGTTACCTATTGGCTCGATAGCCGATCGTCTTGTTTTATTCTTCATCTTGTCAGTTGCACGATCAAACTCATTGGCACGCCCGCACATTCTAAGGATTCTGGTTCTACACTGGAGCAATCCAAGAAGAGACTCCCAGGCCTTCATGCGTGACACGTCATCGGGTCACCTTTCGACGTCAACAGGCACGGTGCGGCAAGGCGACGCGCTGCCGACGGTGTGACGGCGTGGCACGCATGCATGGAAGGAGGAAGGGGAGATAGGGGCTCACCGGCGGCGGAGCGGTAACAACGAGGATGGGGAGAGCGGAGAGGAGCGGCGCTCGGCGGAGATCAGCGTCCGGCAGCGAATCCCGGCGGCGAACAGCGACATGGAGCGGCGGAGAGAGGCAAGTGCGAGGGAGGCTAAGGAGGGCGGTGGCGGACCGGGGGCATTTTATAGGGGAGGCGACATGGCGAGGCATGCGTAGGGCGGAGTGACCGTTAGGGATCGCGGGAGCGGCGGCCGGTAAAGGCGACGCGACCGTTGGGCCAGCGCGGGCGAAGCAGTGGCGCGGACGCGGTGCGTGCGTGACCGCGACACGGAGGGGTGCGGTCGGCGCAGGGCGTGGGTGAGGCTCGCGGCATGATCGTGGCTCGGCGATGGTGCGAGGGGCGGACAAAGGCGAGGCGGCGAGCGCGCGGCGCAAGCGGTGGGGCGTGGCCGATGCCGCGACGCGGCGCAAGGCGAGCGGGCACGGCCGGGGGAGGGAGACTGGTCTGACCGTTAGGGAACACGGGAGCAGCGGCCGAAAAAGGCAGCGCGACCGTTGGGCCGGCGCGGGCAAAGCGCCGGCAACATGAAGAGGTGCGTTGTGCGCGGGACACAGGCAAGGCGCATGGCACGAGCGTGGCTCGGCGACAGCGCGAGGAGGTGCACACGAAGGTGAGGCAATGAGCGCGGGGGCGAAGGCAGTGAGCGCGCGGCGGGACGCAGCTAACGGCGTGACGCGGCGCACAGCGAGTAGGTGCAGCCTGAGTAGGGAGACGGGCCTGATAGATGGGCGGTACCTGTCGGTGTCCCGGGGAGTGTGAAGGGAGGGAAGCCGGAGTTTTGCGCCGACGAGGAGGGGAGGCTTTTGGGCCTTGGCCTTCGACCGGCCGGGAGCCGAAAAGGGGGAGGGGAGATGGTAGGCGGGCGGGGAGAGGAGATGGGCCGGAGGAGAGATGGGCTGCCGGCCCATCCGGCTAGGAAAAGAGAAAAGAGAGAGAAAGAGAAAGGAAGAGGAAAAAAAGAGAGAAAGAGGAAGGAAAAAGAGAAAAGAAAAAGGGGGAAAAGAGGGGAAGGGAAAAAGGAAAAAGATTTTGCCGATTTTTATTAAGTTTATTTAAGCAAATTTTATTTACTGAAATTTAAATTTAAATCATGTTAATTATTTTAAACGCTTTTGGGATATTTTAGAATATTCCGAGAAGCTTTCATTTAATTAATTAAATTACACTCTCCTACGCTTAATTAAACAAATTATTTTTAGTGCATTGTTTAATCACTTTTTGGCTAGGGTAAAACTCAGGGTGTGACAAGTCGGTAGACTCTATGGTGCCAAGTGCCAACCGCTAAGAAAAAAAATTCCCTTTTTACAGTAGCTGGCGGGAATTTTACAGTAGCTGGCTCGGCTATACCAGATCCCAAATTTTCCATTTTGCTTGTCTTGCCGTCTAAATTGCTCTTCCAGGCACTACTCTTCCAGGGCCAACTTATATGCACTCTCCACTGTAAATCTGCCCTTCTTCTTAGATCTTGTAATTTCCGGTATTATCTCCATTTCATATATATTTCATATTATAAGATTTAATATTTTTTTGATGGGTTAAGATTTAATAATTATATATAGATTGATTGATTTATATGGTTACCAACAAATATGGACACATATTGAATATATTCATTGATCTCTAATTGAATATAGGGAGGATCAAACATCTTGTAATAAGGACCATATCAAGTATTTCTATAGCATCAATCGGCAAAACATCTGTGTTTATTGAGTAGATCAGAAACCCGCTTTGTTCGGCATCCGTGTACTAAACTTGTATCCATGACGCCACCATATCATTTGTCCAGGTATCATTACACTACTGGAACACCTGTGTTCCTGCCCATACTCGATTGCTTCAGCTGACAGCATGGTGAACCACCTGGGGAATACCGTTTGGTTGATGCTTAGGCTTAGATAAGTTGTGACACATGGCAAAAGTATGCTAAGAAATAGTTGATCACAAATAGGGTAAGGTAAGCTCTGATTTTGTAAGTATGATACAAGGGCCCTAAGAATAAGAAAGTATGTCATACAAAAACTGTGGCATGACAAAATGTGATACGATGCAGTGAGGCAATGAAGCAAACACCAGCACAAGGTGTGACGGCAATCAATTAGTCTCCATAACAGCCTTGCAAGTAGTAGGGAAATCCATAACTCATCACTCTATTTCATAATATAGCGCATTTGAGTTTGTTAGGACAAAGATTAGGACGTAGCTTTTATTACATGTTAGGTTTGTATCCAAAAATACTTATGACTATGCTTGTGTTATATAAGTGATATTGATTGAGTAATCTATAGTCAAACTTGTCTTAAACGAAAGAAAATGCATCATATATGTTGAAATGGAGGGAGTACTATTTTCACTCCCATATCGCTTGCATAACGACCAGTAATAACGTTTGCATTTCTGAATGAAGCTCCACTTAAGTTTAGCATCCGCATCCAGAGTAATACCTACCTACTGGTAGTTCCAGCAGAATATAGAAGCTACTAACTAGATATGGGGTAGATGCCTAAGTCTTAGTGGACCCAAATCATCTGCGTTACTGTCCATCTTGGACCAAAATGGGACGATACCAACTAGGGTTGAACGACCAGTACACACACATATATATATCTATATATGGGCAGAACCAAAAGCAAAGTCGACCTCCACTCCACTGAAGCTTTGTCCGTTCTGAAAAAAAAACACAAATAAAGTCAGATAATTGCTTGGCTATATTGCCCTAAGAAACACCAGTGCACACAGCCGAAATAGAGTTGGCAACTGCAAAACCAAAAAAGGCCAACTCAGTGTTTGCAGCAATAGAGAAAACTTCTAAAGAAATAACAGAAAGGAAATATGGAATAAGTGCATCAAGGCATTAAAAACAGAATCTGTGGTTCCAAATTGTCCAGAAAGTTTGCAATTGTTTATACTACACAACATACTTTCTGGGGGCCTTATGCACCAATCAAAAGGAGCCTTGCATTTCCATCAGCTCAGTAGTTTGCACACACAAAATTAACCAGGATAAAAAGTAAATGTTGTATCCTCATGTGTACAGAAAGGAATCTAAAACCATATGAATTATAAGCGGACAATTGATATCATGGTTTTGCATAGAAAGCAACGGAATGCTTTTAACTACCATATGTTACCAGGCAAAAATAATATGAAAGATAAAAAAAATTCCAAAATAAACCTGTGCTGTGAGAGAAAACAGGTCATCACAAACATCCTGAGAACAAATAAGGATAACAGAATTAATAGACAAAAAATAAAATCCAAACAAATACTAGCCAGCACCAGATAAACAGAATTATGCAATCACGGCGCTAAATCTAATATCATGAGCCTTGGCACTTCCAAAAAAAATTAATTCATTTTAAATTCAATTGATACATCATGAGGTCTGCTCACCTATGCAACAAACTCAAAACATAAATGTATGCTCTCATAGAAGGATCTATTTCCCCCCCAAAATTTAATGCTCTCCTATAACTAAACAAGAATAGATCAGTTATAAGCATATCCAGTATACATGAGCAATATCTGTTATTTTTGTTCTATAAAAACAACATGCTTGATGTTGGTTGATCTCCCAGACACAAAGACAGGGAGAATTATGGCAGGACCGCAGGACAGGTCCACCACAAGCCAGCCCACATGCTCCCCAACCTAAGTGTTGGCAGCAATAGACTCGGTTTACACTGTTTGGACAGAAAAACCTTCCAAACAAATAAGCACCCATATGTTGAAATAACATAATTCCTTTACTTACACACGGGAACTATGGGAAATGGGATCAAAACATTCAATATCTTTTAATAACCAGTAGGTTCAAGTTGTCCAGAAAGTTTGCAATTATTAAATCCATTATACTACACAATGAAGTTCCTCAAGGCCTTCTTATGTACCAATCAGTAACTACCCACAACTACATTTCCAAAGGGATCTTGCATCTTCATCAGTTCAGGTTTGCACGCATAAAATTAACAAGGATCAGAAAGAGAGTGTCATATGTAAAGAGAAGAGTATAAAATTACATGAACAGGCAGACAATTGATATCATGGTGATGCATAGAAAGCAATAGAATGCTTTCAACCACCAAATGTTAAGCAGCTAAAACCAACAGTAAAGCTCAAAATTCAAAATTAAAAACTATCTTGCCTCACAGATAGAGAACAAATAAGGATAATGAAATGAACAGGCTTACAAGAACTCAAACAAATACTAGCTATCACTAGGTAGACTGAGGTTAGGCAATTCACTTTAGAAAATGTTAATATAATAGGCATGGTATGTTAGCATTTCCACAAAAAAGTATTGTACTTTAAATGAGTTGACACAACATGTTGACAGTTTACCTATGCCACAAACCTAAAGTTCATTAATTCAATCATAAACCTATACCCTCCTAGAAGCATATCTTTTCCCCCTAAACTGATACTTCAGGTATTGACTGTGACAGAAACAATCATCATGGTAATACAACAAAACAAGAACAAACTAATTAGTCCCTTTGTTTCAATGTACTTGTCATCCTAGCAAATCTCACACAAACCAAGAAGGTGTGGAAAATTGTTTGCCTCATTAATTACATTACAATCAGTTAGTAATCTGTCAAGTAGTAATAATGTGGGTGCATTTGAATGGCACGAAGGGAAGATCACCTCTAGAAATGGTTTGGAATGTGAGAATGACAAGTATTTTGGTTAGAAAAAAATGACAACTGAAATGAAAGGAGTATGATCATAGCCTGTATACATGTGCAATATCTTTCATTAAATTCTACCGTATGATCCATCAAAAACAACAATCTCCAGGAAACATAGTGACCTATATGCCACATTTCATAGGCCATTAGACTTGTTTCCCTCTGCTCGGTGCCATCTTGAAACACTAAAGTATAAACTTGGCTTTTCAAGTGTATTCTGTATCTCCTTTGCAACAAATGGACATGGTGTCACGCCCTGAGTTTTACCCTAGCCAAGAAATAATTAAATAATGCATTAAAAATAATTTGTTAATTAAAGTTCAGGAGAAAAGCAGTATATAAATTAATTTAACTAATTGGAAGCTTTTTGGATGTTCTAAAATGTCCCGAAAGCATTTTAAATTATTAACAGGATTTAAATTTGAATTGCAGTCAATAAAATTTGCTCTAATAAACATAACAAAAATCAGCAAAATTGGAGGCAATTTCTTTTTTTTTCCTCCTTCCTTTTTCTTTTCTTTTTCCCTTCACCCTTTTTTCCTTTTTCCCTTTTCTTTTTCTCTTTTCCTTTTTTCCTCCCTGGCCGATCTCCTCCTCCTCTCTCCCTGTACGATCTCCTCCTCCTCTCCACACCGTGCACGCCTCCACCTCCTCTCTCACGTAAAACTAATTCCTATCAATTAGAATTCTATTTCTCATCCCTTTAAAACCTTATCTATTCCTTGTTAATAGCAGATGAGTAACAAGATTTATCTCTAGCTTCACCCTATAAATACCCCCCACACCCTTGCCTCTTTTCCCCGTCTCCCTCTCTCGTGCCCCTCCTGCCACCTCCTGTCCAGCAGCGAGCAGCAGCGCAGCCGTCCGCTGGTTTTCCTTCCCCCGAATCTCAGGTTTGCATCTATTTTATTCTTGCGAATCAATCTAAATTCATCTACCGTTTAATTATTTAAGTTTCCTAGTCGAACAACGAGGAACAGCAGCAATCCACCGTCGATCTCTCCACCAAATCTCAGGTTCGCATACGTTTTACTCATGCGAGTCAATTTATTTTTGATCTACCGTGTAATTGCTTAGGTTTTCCAATCTATTAGCTAACGTGAGATTGATCCACAGTGCGGACTTTAATTTCGTACACGTAGAATGGTTTTACGTTAAAGCCGTTTAGTTTCTAGTTTAGCGAGTCATTAAATCTCAATTTAACGGGTCGTTAATTTCCGTCGTTGTTTCGCTAACAGTGCACGGTTTCGCGTTTCGGATCTAATTCGTCGTGCGAATCTATATTCGTGCACGTTTTAGTTCTGTTTTGTGAGTACACGTGCTGTTCGTGATTTCCCGAGTCGCGGCCCAACTAGCGCTCGAAGTCCCCATCACCTCCCTCGGCCCATCTCCCTCCTCTCCTCCCTTCCCTCCCGCTGGGCCGGCCCAGAGGCCGTAGCCCACTGGCGCCCCGAAGTCCGGTTCACCGCCCCCTCCCGGCCGCCGACAAGTGGGGCTCACCTGTCGGAGGCGTCTCCCTCCTCTGTCCGTCTGCTCATGCACGCGCTAGCCGCGCCGCGCGTCGATCTCGCTGCCGCCATGGTCGTGTGCCGCTCGGCCGCCGCCCTTCGTGTCCTCCCCGCATCCGTCTCGCTGTGCCGCCTCGCCGTGGCTGTCACCACCGCGTCGCGCTCCGCTAGCCGCGCCGTGCCCTCGCTCCCACGCCCCGTCGCCTTCCTCCGGCCGCACTCCGCCCCACCGTGCCTCGCGCCACTGCGCTGGTCGAGCCTGTCGCCCGGCCGACAAGCCGCGTCGCCGTCCTGCTCCCCGTGTCGCGCCGCGCCAGCGCCCTCGCCATCGGCCTTGCCACCACCACCTTCGCCTTGCCGCCCCCGACGAGGTGTTGCCGCCGCCGTTGCACGCCCGTCCTAGCCACGCCATCGTCGTCGTTTCCCCGAGCTGGCCACCGACCGCCTCCGCATCGGCCGCCGCGCGTGCCTCTCAGCCGGTCGCGCCGCCTCCGCCGTCTATCGACGATCGCCGACCACAACTCCGCCGTCGTACCGGCCGCCGGCCGTCGCCACCACGCCGCCACCCCGACCACCTAGCCGCGCCCCCGCCACGCCACCTCCTCCCGCGCGCAACCGTGCTCCGCTTTGCCCGGTCGCGCCGTCGGTCGCGCCCTCCGCTCTGTCCGCTCTGCCCGCTCGCCCGCGCAATGCGCGCCACCTCCTGCAACCCCGCCGCTCGCGCCGGTGTAACGACCGACGCCGTTTTTCCCGCACCGGCCACCGCCGAATCCGTCATCCGGCGTAACCACCTCCCCGCTTCTCCTGGCGCCGTCCCCTTTCCCGCGCCGAAGCCGCCGCTGACTCCAACTCCGCCGCGCCCGCGTGCGCGACGCGGTCTCTAACCACCGGCCGCGATCCACGCGCCGCCGCGTTAACCATCCCCGCCCTAGCCAGTGCCGCGCAACTATAAACCCCATCTCCTTGCGCGCCGCCGCCGCTTTTTTCCGCAAGCGCCGCCACACCACCGTCGCCTCGCCACCGATCGATCTCACCGTCGGTTGCCGTGTGCCGCCGCCCACCCGTGTCACCCCCTCTGCCTCGTCGACGCCGACTTGTTGCCACCCTCCGCGACGCCGCCCCGAGCCGCTGCCGGCCGCGCCTGGGCGCATCTGCGTTGATGGTCGTCCTCGCCGCCGCACCACTCCCCTCCCTCTCGGTCGCTTCGCGACGCCCCTTCCCCACGTCGTCGGTCGCCGTCGTCGCCGTGGCACCGTCGGTCGCCGTCGTCGCCGTGGCACCGTCGCCGCCTCTTCTTTGCTCTGCTGCCGCTGCTCGCGCACGAGCATGCCAGCGCTCGCCGTGTGCCGTCGCCGCCGCCATCGGGCAATGCCCTCTCGTCGGCTCTCCCCTTCCTCGCCTCGTGTGGCCACAGGCCGGTGCTTGACACCGCCACCCGATCTCGCCGCTCGTCGCCGCTCCGAGCCGCGCAACCCCGTCGCCGCCTCCGCCTCCTCCACGCCGACTTGCCGCCGCTGTCCCCGCCGCCGGTAAGACGTCGCCGTCCTCCCTCTCCCTCTCTTTTCCTCTCCGCCCGTGGACGCCGAGTCGGTGCTGCCGCCGTGCCCTCGCGCGCTCTGGCCGTCTCCCTCCCCTCACCATCGCTGACGCGACCCCGCCGTTGCTAG
Organism: Oryza brachyantha; assembly: GCF_000231095.2. NCBI lineage: Eukaryota > Viridiplantae > Streptophyta > Magnoliopsida > Poales > Poaceae > Oryza > Oryza brachyantha. Next base: position 17,750,861 of record NC_023165.2, read on the forward strand.
GGTGCGCCCGTGTTCACCGAGTCATCGCCGTCTCCGCCCCGCGCCGTCAGCCGATGTCCTCCCCTCTGCACCGCCCGTCGGTCGCCGCCCTCCGTGCGCCGCACGCCATCCCCGCGCTTCCCGGGTGTCGTCGCCGCCGTCCCTTTCTCTTCCCCGTCCTCTCCTCTCCCTCGCGCCGCCGACGCCGCTCCGCATCGCCGCCGCTCTTCTACGTGGTCACCCCACCGTCGACCGCTGCCTCCCTCCTCGCTCCCCCTCTCTTCTCCCCGACTCGCTCCCCACGCGCCACCTCACCCCGGCCGCTGCTCTCGCGCCGCCGCGCTCGCATGTGCGCTTAGCCCCGATCTCCGGTGCCGCCGCTCGTCGCCGGCCATCGCCGGGCGTTCGCCATCGCCGTCCGCCACCACCCGTCGCTCGGCTGCCCCCTGTTTGGCCGAAGCAGAGCTCCCTCTTTCCCCCTCTGTTTTCCCCTCACCGCCAAGTGGGCCCCTTTGGTCAGCCACCCCCTCCCTTCTCTCTCTCCTCCTCCCTGGGCCCACATGTCAGCCTCCCGTCTCCCTCTCTCTCACACCGCCATGTGGGTCCCAGCTGTCAGCCGACATCCTCTCTCCTCTGTGTTGACATCATCGTCTCCAATTATTGCGCAATTAAATTCATTAAGGTTTTCTGTTTAGTTTAAAAACATAGTTAATCTTCTAAAATTCATAGCTAATTCATCTGGTCTCCGTTTAGGTCCATTCAAGCTTCATTAAATCCAGAAAAACACCAAGAATCCATTAAAAATAGTTTTTTTCTCTGTTTCAGTAGTTTTATAGTCTATTTTTGCTTGTTTTGCCTTGTTTGTCGTAGGTTTTGACCCCGTCGCAGCGCCGTTCGTTCCCGAAGTTGTCGCAGAAGTTCCTCGTGGGTCTTAGCAAGGCAAGTGGCACCCTTCTTTGATCATATTGAACCTATGTTTATAAAATTCCTCGCTTTACATTCAAACATGCATTGTTTTATGCAAATCTATTTATTGTATTTATCTATTGGGCAATTATCTTTATATCCGTTGATTGCCACTCATTATTATTGTCATCCCAGGGTTAATTTGACTAGAAATAGGCTTAGGTAATGCTTAGTCATGCTTAGCCCAACTAGCTCACCTGTTATCACTTATTTAATTGTTGATTAGACTTTGATAGATCTTTAATGGTTGTGATCATCATTAATTTCCCGATGTGGATTAATACAACTAAAATATTGCTTATGGTGGGCTGTGGGTGCATGGTTTTGAGAGTCGCACCCATGGCAATTAAGGACCGGTTCTCGGAAAACCCTGAAAGTCTTACACGTACTAACCACAAGCCAGAATGGGCAACGGTGAGACTCGTAATCTAGCTTGTCCCTATTCGACGTACGAAGGCAAGGGTGAGCGTGATGGAGTATGGACGGGCAATCGTAGTGTAACGAAAGCCTCTGCTGCTTCCGGATTCACCAAGGCACAAGAGGGGACTGCCCGACTTGGTGTAAAGGAGGGGGTGAAACCTAAAGTACGGTGCGATTGTCTAGGGAGGGTTAGGTGAAAGGTCTTATCATGGTTTCCGTACTGAGGTATCGTGGTGATACGTTGGGGCATGGTAACATGCTTGGGAGCCATGTCTTGTGGGTAAAGTTGTACCCCTCTGCAGAGTAAAACTATTCGAATAGCCGTGCCCGCGGTTATTGGGCGAACCGACAGATTCACTGGGATTAGTTGAACCCCTTTAATAATTTTATTAATCTTGGAACTGGTTTGACCCTGCGCAACGTGGTGTAACGTTCGCAGTGGTTTGGGTCTGTCGCAACGTGGTTTAACGTTGGATAGAGGGTTGACCCTGTTGCAGTGTGGTGTAACGCTGGACAGTGGTTTGGGCCTATTGCAACGTGGTGTAACGTTGAACAGCGGATGTTTATTTTTAAATATTTACTTTACTTTTATTTCAGTCTATTTTATTTACTGTTTTGCTAAATTACTGCAGCTTTGTGCAATTTAACCTTAGCCTGTTCCTTGTTATCCAATTGCATTCATTATTCTCCTCTCTTGGGTGTTACTTGTTGAGTACGGTGGCTTGTACTCAGCCTTGCTTAATTTTTCCCCCACCAGAGCAAGTGCCAGAGCTTGAGTCAGAAGCCAAAAGATGGTTGTTCCCATGGTTGAAGTTAAGTTCAGTCCGTCGTCGAGAATGCCTGTGGGGTGGAGCCGTCATCGCCAGCTGAAGCTGAAGATTAGATGGTTTAGTTTGTTTTCTTTTCCGCTGCATTTCGATAGATAATTGTTTTTATTCGCTGTGTATTGATTTGTTATAGTGTGTACTCGGGCTGATGCCTGGACCGAGATTTAATACATGCTATTATTTAGAAATTTGGTGTAAATTTCTGGGCGTGACACATGGCTACTTGTCATGACCCAAGGCCATGACGGGGTAAACCGGCAAGAGGATAGCCAGGCGGTTGCTAGGGAAGGGATATTGTTCCCTTACCTGCACTAGGCTGTCATTGGGCCTTGACCTGTCAGCCAATGGCCATGACACTACTCTTAAGCAATGTCCTAAAACCTTACCAGGAAAGTTATGCCCTAGAAGGATATCACAATCAAACAATCGACTCACAGATTAGAACCACAAGTCAACGTAAGAATGGAATATGCAATTAACAGTGATTAATTTTATATAGTAAAGGCCGACAGAAGAAATGCAAGGTGAATTAGAGCTGTGAAAGGTTAGCCAATCAACCTGTGACCACTTGAGCAACTTTAACACTGACTTTATCACCTTCTGCTCCAGGTTCCGCCTCTGCAAAGACAATCGGAGTTCAGCCAAACTAACTTTCTTGACGCGAACGTCCAATGCACTGGCCTGATCATCTCCGAGCTCCAAGAAAGGCTGCTTAAATAAGCCGGGGTACTCTTCATTGAGATCCGAAACCTCCTTCCCAAGGTAAAAGTAGGATGCACACTTGTCCATGAATTGCTTCTCTGTGTCTGTGGTTACACTGTTATGCTCATGGCTGGCCTGCAGCACCATCCTCTTCTGCGGAGGAGATTCACTGACTTGAGGTGGCGGCGCCTTCCTCTTACCATTAGGGTCGCCGGCCAGAGGAGGTTCCCCGTTTTCACCGGAATCAGCCTCCTCATCCTTATGCTCGGCACCATCGGATGGCGGTATGTTCCTGGTCTGCGGCACTGGCTCCACTGGCACTTCGTCTTCATCGGAATCATCATCGGAATCAGACTCTTCGTCGGCATCATCGGAATCAGACTCTTCGTCGGCATCAGACTCTTCGTCCTTACGCTGGGCAGCATCGGATGGCTTCTTGGCCTGCAGAGCTGGCTCCGGCGGCTTGTCGGCGCCACCGGAACCGGAGACCTCCCTCCCATCCTGATCCTGCCGAGGCGGTGGTGTCTTGGCGGGCCTTCCCACAAGATCCGGGGAGGACTCGATGTCGTCGGAGCTCTGTTCTCCTTGACGCGCGAGTGGAAGATGCTTCATGGTGGGTTGCTGCTCCACCTCATCGCCGCCGCCGTCGTCGTCTTCGGCGGCAAGACGCCGCGAGGAGCGGCGGAGGATGGGGGCCATGGGGAATGGGAATGGGAACGGGGAACGGGAACGGGAACGGGGGAGAGGAAGCGACGCAGGTAGGGTTGGCTTTTATGCTGCTTCCCACACCCCACCTCATCGCACATCTAAAAAAAGAAAAAAAAAAAAAAAAAAAAAAAAAAAAAAAAGGCGCCGCACGCACGCAGACGGGTACGCCGCCTCTGCCGCCGCTTCTCCGCGCCACCGCTTCCGCCGCCGACGCCGTCTGCCGCCGCCCTCTGCCGCCCAGTCCCCGTCGGCGCCTTCGCCTTCGCTTCTGCGCGGCTCCGTCCGCCACCGCCGCCGCCCAGTCCCCGCTGCAGCCTCCGCTGCTGCTGTCTGTCGCTTCTCCACCGCCGCCGCCCAGTTCCCGTCGCCAACCAGGTAATCTTTCCTCCTCTACTCCTCAACTGTCACAGGATTGTATCATCTGCTCTCCGCTTATACTCCAGTGCAACGAATAGTTAGTTAGGGTTAGCTTGATTGATTTTTAGGTTGAAAATGTCCAGGTTAGTTTCACTGATTTTGATCTTGAATGTCGATTATATATGCTTCTAACTTCTTTTGATCTCGTTAGTGTTGTTCTCCGTAGCAAACAAGGAAGCAAAAATAGACCGAGGATCTAGGAAGAAGAAGACACCAATTACATTTAACAATCATTTATCTTTTATCATGTGTTTCAACAATGTGCTAGCTGCTGGTTGAGTTTCTACATTGCAATTTTTTTATTCATGTTGTCCTACCCTGTTGAATTTCAGAATATTGCTTCTGTTATTTCATTAATAGAAGCATTGGGTAAGCTTATTTTGCTTCTATTGTTCTTCTAATATAAGAAGATCACTTCCCTATCGATTGGATCCCCTATATATTTCATTTTGCTCACAATACTGTAAATAATAAGTAGGCCATATGAATTTAACAAACAGAAAATGGATAAGTACCAAATTTTCCAATTTCGGATTTACACATTATTACGAACATGAGATCATGCTTTGCACTGCCTGTAAAATCCTGATGCATACCACTAGCTATGTATGTACTGCATCGAGGTTTTTTTTTTGACATATTTGTTGCTTGTAAGTATCGGAGTGCAAAATATCGTATCTCAGTTTCCTTATTTCTTTTGGCAGCCCTAATGGAAAAAGGGAAGTTTCTGCTGGCTGCCTGAAGGTTCAGAAGCGAGACACATGTAGAATATATCATCTGTTATGACTGTGATGGTCTATTTACAAGAAGTAATACATATGTTCAAAAACTAAGGTTTGGTCTAATCCTCCATTAGGTTACTGTCTTTTTTCTCTTTGCAAGCATCATCATTCACACGACACTCTAATTGTTCTGCAGTAATAATTTTTCATGCCATCTTTGTTTGTGTTATCCTTAAGTATTCATCGAATCATCATATAATGCTACATGCTTTGTCGTGCTGAATATTGTGACTCATCCTATCAGGATTTGCATCAAGACAAACACATATAAGATTATGGACTATTTATGCAATTGCTTAGGATAGTATACGTTTTCTAACTAGCTATCTGGGGCATTTGTGTTTTTAGTAGCTGGGTTACACTGTGATCAATATAATAATATCTTTCAGTTCCCAAGCCAACAAAATTACTGTACTTATGGCCTCCTAGGCTGACTATTTTGGGTTAAATCTTAAAAGTTCGCTCCACTACCAAGTTCTATGTGTATTTGATCAAGTAGCTAGAGGGGAGGGAGAGAGAGAAAGATCCATATGCACCATTGTGCTAAGTTACAGTTCTGAGTAAAAATTAAGTTCACTCTGATTTTTGGACAGTATAGATATAATTCAGTCAATGATCAAGATAGAATTTTATGTGCATAATTATTTATAAATCTTATTCTTTTTGTGGTATGCTGAAAATAAATTTTGTGCTTTGAGCTAATTAGTTTTTTGTTGTCAAATATAGTTCCATTGTAACGCACGGGCATGTAACTAGTTTTACGAATATCCAACGGCTTCTCTTCCGTCGCATCGCATGGCCATGGTGATGGCGGCGCTCCTCTGCCTCCGGAGGCGGGCGGCGCTTACTGGTGTGGCGCCCAGGCTTGCCACCGCAACGAGGCAAGGTGCTCTAGATTGCAGGAACGGCGATGGGGACAGCCCATGGGTGCAGCTCCCGCCCTTCACGCCGCTCGATGCCACCACTGCGGCTGCGAGAGCCATCTCGTCGCGAGGCACGGGTGGAGAAGGTGTAGCGGGCGCCGGTGCCACCGCGATCAGCTGGGTCCGCCGGTGCTGCCCCGACCTGCCGACCTCGCTGGTGCACAAGTTGTTCCGTCTCCGCAAAGTGCGCACCACTCGTTCGAACAAATGCTCAACCTAATTACTATTTCATTGCATGACCATTCATGTGAACCATAGTTTTTTTTTTTTGCACGAAAGGACCACCTGCTAGGCTCAAATTCCCCCTGAATTGCCAATGATATATAGCAACAGGCAGCCATTACCATCTTTGTTTTTGGCTTGATCCTTTCTGTTAAACACATCTAGGTGGTAGGGAATTTAGTCTAAACTATGTTAAGGCTTTTGTTACTTTTACATACCACAAGTTAGTATTTTGAAAATCTAACTCTCTCTCTCTCTCTTTTCCTTTTGTTTGGGGCTCTTACCAAATACTGTATGCTATTCTCTTCAGTTCTAAGAAGTTAAAACATCTTTGTAAGCACAAAATAGAAACTGATCAATGTTGCATGTGGACCATTGCAGGTTAAGAAGAATTTTGTCACTGCTGAGCAACATCGGTTGAGAAGGGTAATGAAACAATGAACATGATAAGTGAATATGAAGTGCCTGGCAGACTCAATCCTTATCCTCTTATCCTTTAGATGCTAACTTGTCATGTGAGAGACCATATTTTAAACTTATCTATGGCATAACCAGATAGTCAGTTAATAACATAGATTGGTGATGCTGCCTGGATGTTTTCAGTGTAAAACCTCAATTTATTATACCTTCTTTGTTTTATATTTGTACCATTATTGCAACCACGTTCTAACTAAATCCTCTTTGCTGTATGGTTTGGTCTCATAAATTTGGGCAAGTGCACAAAACTTCACTTTTCCCTCTCTTAGCTCATCATTCCTAGGTTCCTACAATGTTGGCCCTCCAGTATTTCTTCATGTAACGGTATCACACTGTTGGATGCCTCAAGGCCTTATTCTTTTCCATAGCATCTTGGGCATATGCATTTGTTTGATGGGCTTACTCAACTGCAAAACAAAATCATAACACCAAACTAGTTGCTTGTTAATATATAGAGCATGGTTTTACAGTTCCTACTATGTCTGATGAAGTTATGAGATTATAGAGCATGGCATTTTTCGCATTACCATGTCTTTTCTTGCAGCATGTGACTTATTTTCTTTTAAGGTTTCAGCAAAAGATCAATTAATGCCTGGCGATATCATCTTTCTGCCGGTTCATCCCAAAGAATCTTCGATTGCTGAGAAGACTAAGAAATTTGATAACAGGAACGAGATTGATTTTCTGCGTAGCCTTGAAATTTACAAGGTGTTAGTTTATTAGACTTCTCAAAAATTACATGGTTGATTTGGATGGTAAACGATCCCCGTTGGTGTTTTAACACTTTCAGGATGAAGCCATCATCGTGATCAACAAACCGCCTGGAATGCCAGTACAGGTAGGGTAACTTGGTACATATGTATTCTACTAAATTTCCAGTGCCTATTTTTTGAACCTTTTCCTCTCTGTTCTGAAGGGCGGTATTGGCATTAAAAACAGTATAGATGTATTGGCCTCCATTTTTGAAGAAAATTCTTCTGAAGCACCTCGTCTGGTGAGTTCAGTATTCACTTGGTTATTTTTAGTACACATTTTAAATATGGCAACAGTCTTGCAAACCTCCTATATCGCATTCCTTTGAAAAGGAGTAATTTCATAAAACTGCAAGTATTTTGATAAACTTTCAATTTCCTGCCCCTTTTACAAGGCAAGTACACTTTGCTGCAGCGATAGCTCCTGATTTTTTCATGTAAACTAAGATTCATGTAGCTGACTCTTTAGAAGTAGCATATTCTCTGTTTCAAGCACTCATTTCACTCTTGGTGCCTTAGCAAGATTACATGTATCTGACTCTTGCTATATTGGCTGGATTACAAAACTGTTTGTGTTGATTTGCTTCATCAGGTTCATAGGCTTGATAGAGACTGTAGTGGTGTCCTTGTTCTGGGTAGAAATCTACGTAGCACTACAATGTTGCATGCTACATTTCGTGAGAAAACTGCTGATGCTTTAGCTGATGTAAGTTCAGTTTAACAGTCTGTTTATATTATATGTTCGTTACTTGCACATTATTGTAACCTGAGGACCTGCAAGTGTATTATGTACATACTTTTAACATAATCATTTGTTGCATGTCAAGGGTACTCAACATGTGCTGCAGAGAAAATATCTTGCTCTTGTGATTGGAACACCTAGACATCCCAAGGGTTTGCTATCAGCTCCGCTTGCAAAGGTTTGTTAGAGTATGCATTATAATTCCTTTACTATTTATCACCAATCTTTATAGTTAAGAAAGGTACAGACTTCATGTGCAAGAGATGCAACAAAAAATTCTCTTGAGATACAATGCCATAAACCAGTTTACACCATCTGGAACTTAATAGTGCAAATGTGTTAAGCTGAACCGTTATTGTATATTTGTATAAGCAATAAGCTAATTGATACCACCAGAAACTGGTCAAGCTAGTTAGCTCTTTTAAGTGATGGCTTAAACAGAATTGCTTGCTTGTCTATATCTAGATGGATATTGACAGAAATTCCTGATTGCATATTTCAATGTGATTGTGCACATTCTTGGGGAGTTGAATTTCTAAGTATGAAAAATCATCAAAACCTGGGTCAGCCCTTGTTGAATCTGGGCAGTTTCCACTAATTTATAAGACAGCTTTTCCTTGCAGACTTGTTCTGTAGCCACTGCAAAATCACTGGCTGATAGTTCTGGATTCCCAGTGAACAATTATAGCCTGATACAGTGATATTTAGCAAATGGCAATATGACTGTGTGATCATCTATATCAGATGCATGTCGTATATGTCGATACTCTGATATCAGATCCCATGATCACTCATTTACAAACATAGTTATAGTTAAGTCTCTAACAAAAAGAAATCAACACAGCACTTTACTCTTTACATCATCTTATATTGTTATTACTCCCATGATCACTCATTTACAAGCATAGTGAAGTCTCTAACAAAAAGAAATCAACACAACACTTTACTCTTGACATAATGTTTTCCATCTAATCTTATTATATAATTTTCTCCTAATATCTCGAATCTTTCTTACTTTGAAATACATATATACTTGCCATATCAGCACATCCATATTTCTGAGGAAAAATATGTCCCACTTCCCCATATCACCACGTATTGGTGCAACATGGCCAGTGAAAAATGATCGGATACGATTTTGTTCTATTTTTATGAAAACATTCTGTTATTTTTATTTTTCAGTAATCTCTTCATCCAATACGTTTTCCCATATTACAACAGTTAATTTCATTCTGATATAGTTTCTCCATCTAATGTTTCCTTCAGTACTACTTCATTGGGCTGCTCTGCTTTTTCTTAGGTTCTATTACAAGACGGCAAGTCTGAACGTCTGACTGTTAGGGCCAGTTCAAATGCTGCTTCTGTTCAGGATGCTTTGACAGAGTACCGAGTGATTGAATATTGCCCTCATGGTAAGCAAGAGTTAATGTCCTGTCAAATGCCAATAGTTCTTTCCTTTAGCAAAATCAAATAACCGATGGGCTTTTATTTCAAGATTAGCAGTGCTTCTGAACAGATAATATACTATGATTAACACAATTCAAACCAGTAATATTGAGGGGTCATTCTTGTCTTGTTAAAATATGGGGGAAATAGACAAACACTTTCAGATATTAATGTTCATGAGACCATTGTATGTAGTTATATAAATTAGACTTAGGAGTTAGGACTACATGCATGGCCTATTTTCTAGTATCATGTGTGGTGGTTCTTAAAAAAAGACAGTAGCATCATTTTACTGGAAGAAAAGGTATCGGCAATTACCAAATAGCAACAATATTATATTTAGTAGAGAACCAGACAAGAAAATAAGGTGCAATATAATGTACTATATTTCAGCTTGTATTGTTAATGTGTTCTTTTAAATATCTTTTCTAAATGATGGTATTCATTTTTAGCTTAGGTTTAGCAACCGAAGTGGATCTGCAGGTAATAGTAAATGAATTTATTGTTTTTGTTATTTTTTATTTATTTGATAAATAAATTATCGATGTACAATAATCTAAATGACACGGTAAGACTATAGGAGTGCTTCAACTAAAAATTGTACATGCTAATATGATGTGGACACCTTCTAGTTTTACGCTCTAGGATATTTGTAAGACTCTGTGTTTCTATTTATTATTGAAAGTTGCTAATAATTGTAGGCTACACTTGGCTAGAACTATTTCCTCGTACTGGAAGAAAGCATCAGGTAACTTCTGTCTCTGAACAATATGACTTTAGTTTGACTGAGTGCATGATATCACAATCACACTAGCCATTGGAAATATTGATCCCCTTTCTACTTGAACCCACCCAGCTCCGAGTTCACTGCGCAGAGGTTCTTGGAACACCAATTGTTGGGGATTACAAGTACGGACGGCAAGCGCATCAGAACTGGATTCCTCTTCCCCTGCCAAGAACAATTAATGAGGAATTGCTCAGGAAGAGGAAGCTTCCCTTTGGGCTTGTTGTGGGTGGTGGAAGCATCGCTGAGGAGCAACCTCAGCTTCATCTACATTGCAAACAAATGGTTCTTCCTGATATCTCAGTGGCTGTCCATAGATTGCAGTCTGATGTTGATCCCGATTTCTCAGATCTTGAGAAGCTTAACTTTGTTGCTCCCCTGCCGTTGCATATGCGGTTGAGTTGGGAGATTTTGAAGTCTGTGGAAACGTGAAGATATTTCATGCCGTCTGCCTCTTCTTTACAAGGCTATAGGCGCTTTTGTTTGTGATACATGCTAACGCCTCTCCTAAGCAAGAGTCAAATAGAGGTCTTGCTTTACTATTCTTCATGCTTTTAGTCAATGAACAATTCACATTGCAATCATGATTTTGAACACTAGGCTTGAGATTTACAGCATGTTTGGTTGCTACCATGTGCGATGTGTCCGAGTATTTTTCATGCCAGGGGTTGGCCTGAGGTTTCTTACAAAAGTTACCTAACCTGGCATGGCTCAAATGCAAGGATGTGTTTGGTTAAAGTCCTGAGAACATGCATAAGTGGACTCGAGCGTCAGGCAGTGTTTGGCTCATATTTTGCCTGAGCGTACACTCACCAGATGGTAGGGGTGGTGGGACTAAGCTCTACATATTATCAACTTGTTCATACATGTGGAAAAGGCTAAACAATTACTACATACATCTATTTCATAACGTAAAATGTTTGACTTTTTTGGTTGCAATGTTTGACCATTCGTCTTATTCAAAAAATTAGTACAAATATAAAAAATAACAAATCATGCCTAAAGTTCTTTTGATAATAAAGTAAGTCACAAGCAAAATAATAATATTTTTATAATTTTTTGAATAAGACAAATGGTCAAACATTGTAACCAAAAAAGTCAAACATCTTGTATTATAAAACGGAGGGAGTAGCATACAAGTATGCATACAGATTTCCAAGTTTGCATTAGAGAAGTATAAATTGTGAAATGATCTTGTATCCCATAATCACTCTTTGGTGTAGCCAATAATAGTACAACTTAAACAACATAGCAGTAAACCAAGGTTATTCAAATTGTCAAAAAAATTAGCATTGTTTGCATATTTGACAGGTTGTCATAATATGCACAGCCATATCACTAAAGCTACTACTATTTAGCAATTGTTCAAATATAAACAGTATAGGAATTGCATAACCAAAACGGTGCAATAAAAAGGGACACTCGTCGGCCATGACACGCATTGGCTAACTAATATGCACCAATAAATCAACCAAGATTTGGGTCATACCTAGATAAACTTGTAGATCCAATGTTCAGGGTATTCTTGACCCATGCTCATAAGAAAACTATGGTTAGCTTAAAACTCTAGCTTGCAAAGGTGCAGCCTTACTCTTAACTTGTCATCAGGGTCTATGGCAATCTTCTCGAGCTTATCCCACGGAGTAATATTGATGGGCAATGGTTTGTATTAGTTTTCAAGTGTTTTTTATTCCAACCAATGTATTGTTGATCAACATATCAACATCATCAGCATTATGCACTTGAGGTGTTGATTTTGCCTGTTACCTTTATCATTATGCGATGGGGGCGAAGTCTTTGGCTTTCTGTACCTTCTGAAATTCTTCTTGGTTGGCTACAAACCATAATTAATATAGAACTTGGCTAGCAGTTGCACTAAGGGATGCCACCTCCTTGAAATCATCACTATCTGGCTCTAATTTGTTTGAGTCCTCTCCTTGGGGATCTTTTTCATATGGGAGTTGGATAGGGAGGGAGGGGGGAGTTTGGCTGGGCTAGGGGCTGGCCAGAGCACAGCCTAGGCTTGGCTAGGCCTGAGGCCGACTTAGCCAGAGAGAGGAGAGGCACGAACAACCTGGGCCTTGGGAATTTTATATAGATATGATTAGAAAGCCATAGGATATGTCTGCATTATTAACTAAGAACAATAAATTTAGTTTTTTTAGTCTGGATGCATACAGGCTAGATTTTATTCAGTTTAACCATGCTTCAACATGGGGAGCAATTTTGATGCAGATTTAATGAATATTTTAACTTTGAATTGTGCAATAATAATATATGATTTATGTTCGAGTAACCACGTATGAACTATGCTGTGAAAGACAGATCCCAGGATCGGATTACTAATCATTAATACTAAGTTTTTTTTATTTTGGATCCATACTCTAAGAAGATCCTGGATGAGAGGTATAAGTTTTTTTTCAATCAACATCCCACTAAGATAAGATTGAGTTTATTTGAGGACTATAGTCAACTATAGGTCTTGTAGTCTTAATGACGCAAAATGTTATTGTGACACATTGCCTTGGGAGCTATTTTGTTTAAATTTACTCGTTAGCTAAACCTCTAAATCAAGGGGAGAATGTTGGTTGATTTTTTGGTTAGACATCGGATAAAAGAAAATTAGAGATAGAGACCGGTTTAAGAAATTCGGAATCCACCATAACTGGTTTTACCGTGTCCTGCTCAAACAAGAAATTTGTGTCCTACTCTGACAAGAAAAGAAGAGATAGAATAAGAGTTTGTTTCGGTGATCAGTAGATTCAAAACTCCCTACTAAATTCGAGATTACCCTGAGCCCCACCAGTGCCACATAAATAGAGGGACAAAGGAGGAGGGGGGCCCAAGTCGTCTGTTCCAAACCAAAACCCTAATCGCCCGATCAATTAGGCACTGGAAGGGGATCGTTACGTGATCTCAAAGAAAGGCACAGACGCAAATCGAGAAGGGAAGCCCTACTGCTAAGCCATCCACGCCTACTGCGAGGGAGAACAGAGAAGAAGAGAGGAGAAAACAGAGCAGGAGGATTGATTTGAGCGCGATGGCTTCTCAACCAGGTTAGTAGATCAATTTATTTCCGTATTAAGCAGAGGTGATCAATATTAGGCTAAGATTAGAAATTAATGTTGGATTAGATAACCCAACATAAGGTACTCAAGAGCAACACCCACATTAAGCATACACACTGCCACCGCTCGTCCACGCAATCAGAGAAACGTTTTCAACCGGACACATTTTAGTTTTTTTTTTGTCAATGCAACATGCTTTGTTTGGTCGGGTCTCAGCCTATTTTGTGAATCTCTATTACTTTAAAAATGTTGTGCAGTTGTCTGTTTACTCACCCCTCCTCCATCACAGCATATCCCCCTTCCCCTGTGAAAACAAAAAAACAAACTAAGCAATTGTTTAAAAAGCACTCTCTTTTTTTCTATTCAGTCTGTCCTCATAGTCCTATAGATGTGTTACAATGCATGCATTTATTTTTGAGACACGATACAAACATAGGCTTCATGGTGCTCACATACTCATCCATATGAATACACGTATACCCTGCCACCGGTACCTCGCAATCAATGGATAGGGTGTCTACCACAGAAAGAATAATTAGCCGTAAATATGAGCATATGTTAGATTTAGGAGATACATGAGTTCAAACAAGGTCACGATTTTATCTTTTAATGCTACAATGTAATTTGATGTGTTATGCTGATGAGAGATTATAACATTCTACTACGGGACTACGTATATTTAGTGAGACTTCAACATGTAGTGTTTTGTACCTTGTTGTTTTATATTACAGTATGTCATTGCTACCAATCCCCCAATAGATGATGACTCTATATGTATCAGTTTCTATAACTGGTATCTATATAGTATTTTTCACTTTCATGTGATAAATAATATAACAATTGGCACTTTCATGTCATTTTTTGGATTTGAATTTCATACCAAAATATAAGTATTTCTAACGCAATCCATCAGGTTCATGTTACCATGCTTACCGCCACGGTAAACGCTCTCCACCGTGGCACGGAAGCGATATATCGCAGTAGGACTGTATGCATTTAAGCCGAATTAAAAACAATAAGGAAATTTGAAAAAAAAATGTATGTGCTACAGAATGATTTGTACTGAAGTATGTTAATAGAAATAGATGAAAAAAATATATTTAAACACAATTTAACTAGATATGTAGTTAAACTACAGATGTAGGCACATGGTTACAATAGTATTTTAGGTAATAATTGCCTGTAGTGTATAATGGTCATATGGAAAATTTGAAAAAGAAGAAGTTATTTTTGGATGTGAATGATTTATATAGTGGACAGTTGGACACTACTATTTGAACTATTGCTTCTATTGTATTATGGACTATAACATGAACACTCTATTTATCCTATTGACTATGGACACTATCTTATTTCTAGTACTTCCTACTATTTATTATGGTGTCAATATATGCTTGGAATATCACTTATGGTGTACAATAATTGTGAGTTATTAATTGTCATTTATATATTTGTTGCAATCTCCCGAATTTAATAAAGGTCATGCCAAAATTTTCTTTTTTCCCAAAAATAGTCCTATCTGACAGAATTATAGCTAACTACTAAATTCCTATTTTATTACAATTTTATATTTTTTAGATTTCTTAATAATATTTACATTTGGTTTATATTACCCACAGTTTTCGGTAGAAACTGTGATTTTGACCAAAAAGTCTGCGATTTTTGCAGTTATCGCGTGGTAACCGCGCCTCCACAAGCGGGCGGTAAGATTAGCTCCGGCGATAACGTCAACCATGCTATCTATAGTACTAATTTTCTTGTTAATCACTTTTCATTTAAAGTTCTTCCCATTTTATCCCCAACTATCCTCCCACCCCAATCTATTCCTTATTTTTAAGGGGCAACATAGTTTTTTCATCTCAACCTTGATCTTCTTAAACACCTGCAAATACTTAATTTTTAGGATGGATGTAGTATTATATAGGCATCATTTTTTTACAAAAACAACACCTATATTATATTATATATGTACATGTTAATTAAAAACTAGCACCAATATATTATCAGTGTTTATACTTTAAAATAACGACACACATATAGTATATTATATGTACTTGTTTTTTTAAAAAATGACACTTTAGCAATGGAGTCAAGCTCAGTCGAACCATGTCTTGTCCTTTCCTCCCTCTCTCTTCCGGTGCATCTGCTTTATCCTCTCCTCTCTCTCCACCTCGCCTACATCTCTCTCTGTAGGACCTCCTCCGCCTCTTACCCCACGTTGCCTCTCCCTCTCCCCGCCTCATCTCACTGTCCACACTCCCAATCTCCACTCCAAGAGATGGCAACAGGGAATTCACCGTCGGAGGTTACATCGGCGTCCCCATTCCCACGGTGTTAAAATTTCACCATCCCCACCCCTGCCATCCATGATGTGGCTATATTTTACCTAATCTTGATCACCGCATGATGAATTTATCCATGGTTGCCTAGATGGCTTGTTGGCTAGCGGTGGGCGGCGCGACAATGGCTGGAGGCGGTACGTGTGCATCGGCGGACGCAGGAGGTAGGAAGCGCGATGACGGCCGAAGTCGGTGGGCAGGGTGATGACAACTGGAGGTGGCATGTGCGCCTCGAGGGGCAAAGGAGGCGGGTGATGATGAGCGAGGCGGTGGGCACGTGTGTCGAGGTCTTGAGCCGGTTGATTAGGGTTAACCGGTTAGAAGATATATAAGTGGTCATTGGGCTTAAATTTATAGGCCAAAACGACTATAAAGTGTATAATTTGTCGCTATCTACGGTGCATGCTGGTCAATGTGAGGGACGGGGACGGGGACGGGGAGTGGTCACCGTCCCTGCCCCTGTCATCCCCGATGGTGATGAGTTTTTTACCATTAGATTCACCAAGGATAGTAGATATCAACCATCACCATCCCCTAATATGTGAATTCCCACGGGGAACTGATGATCAGGTCCTTATTGCCATCTCTACTTGTGCCACCTCCCTCTCCGCATGTCCCTCACCCCACGTCACCTCCCTCACCACCTTGCCCTTTCTCGCTGCTCCCACCCGCTGCTAGAGCCTTGCCCATCCACTCATGAGTATCACGCCCACACACTGCATGCTTTATCATCTAGCAAGTAGGCTCGGGATGCTGAATCGAATGAACATGTCCTCTCCGATGGTGGATCCCATGCACAGTGGTCTTGGGTACGTGCTCCTCCTTTGGATTCGACATAGTGGCCTCATGTTGTTAACGACAGAATTTTGACGACCATTGATGACGGTTGGTTTTGTGACCGTTGTGGTGGGATCGGAAGCCTGTGCATTGAAGAGACTTTCCATAAGGAAGCATCGACATTTCCTTAAGTATGGGGGCGTAAGTTTGGAACCCAAAGCTCGTAAGGAAGGTGATTGATCCAGCAGATTGATGGTTTCCAAATCAAGCCCACAAGGTTTCCTTAAATTAGTTATATTTTTTCTTTGTTTTAGATATCTAACTGGTTGCTTATAATCAGATATGGAATAATTTTGACCTAAGGGTATAAATATATACACCCTAGGTTTTGTAAGTTCTATAGAACCATCTCAATACATTCTTGCCGCATTACCGTTTTGTTCATAGCTTGTCAGTGCAAGCTTTCGACTGGGTTGAAGTTTCCGTTTAATCTTCAGCACAAGCTGAGTTACTGGCGTATGGTAATTGTATTAGTGAAGTTAGGGCTTCATTGGTCGGGTTCAATACCCCGAGTGACCTAATATAGTTCTGGTTATCAGATTAGTTTTAGTTCAAGTTGATTATTATATCTTTTGTTTGATTAGTGGGTCGGTGAATAGTATTATAGTTCGGATTGGAACTTTATCGGTTCAGTCTGATATCTTGATCGGAGTTTATTTTCTGTCCATCGATTCATCTAATTTGATCTAAGTTATTATTTGATTCCAGAATTGTTACTGCTCAATCACCTGGAGTTTTGTAAGTTAGGTTGTTTTCGCTGAGGATGATGTCGATCAAACTACCTAGGTTACTTCTGGTTCCGTCAGAGTTTTAGCCGAGGGGTTATCTTAATACCTTTGAAGATTATTGGCTTGTTGGATCAATAACTAATGAGTAGTTTTGCTGAGGTTGTTCATCAATCTTGGCTCAATATGGGTTTGTGCTGTCTCGGTTCAATCTGATCTACATAAGTCATATTGGGTCAAGTCAGCGAACTGCCAAAATAAAATTACACATCCTTTGTCGTTGGTGGCCAATGATTATTGATTGATGGTGAAGCAATCTGATTGATCAACGATTGGTTTACTTACCGAACATTTCTGTTCTATTAGCTAGATTATATTTAATGCTTGTAAGACTATAAAGCCGATCGATCTATCGATGTGATAGGCCTAATCGGTTGTGTGCCAAATCAACCATTGGCCCGATGATCGATTGGCTGATTGGATTTAACTTGGTTTCTTTTTCCTTGTCGATTGCAAGGTCAAATTGACTGGTAAGATATGAACCCGAAGTTTTCAGACCTACAGTAAAGTAAAGCTATGCAGATCCTCCAGGCTTACGGCGTGCGAATTGGAAATTTTGCATCAACACATATACATGCTCCTCTTTGCCCATTCTTTGCTTCCTCGACCCTTTCTTCTTTTCCCTGAATCCATGGCAACGCAGTGGTGGGGCGCGCACTCCGAGGCCTACTGTCACACCCGGAGTTTCGTCCTAAGCCTAAGTCGTAAAAAGAAATCCGTAAATAACAATTGGCTTAATTAACTCAGGAAAAATCCCTCTAAAAGGATTAATTCACTTAAATCGAGGCTCGCAAATCGACTAACAGGATTTAAATTCAAATTGCAGAAGTATAAAATTTGGCCAAACAAATTAATTTAAAACTCGGCAAAAGTGGGGTTTTCCTTTTTCCCTCCTTTTTCCTTTCTTTTTCCCTTCCTTCTCAAATTGGGCGGAAGTCCAATTTTCCTCCCTCTCTCTTTTTCCTTTTTCTTTCTCTTTTTCTTTTCCTTCCCGGGCCGGCCCAGCCGAGCCGGCCCATCCTCCTCCTCGGCCGGCCCAGCCGACCGGCCTCCCTCCGCCCGCCACCGCGCGCTCCGCCTGGGCCGCCGCTCGGCCCAGCTAGCCGCTCGCCCGCGCCGCGAGTCCGCGTCGCCTCCCTCCTCTCTCCCGCGCCACTGACAGGTGGGGCCCACCCGTCAGTGACTGTTCCGCGCCCGCGCCCGCGCCGCGCCGCGTCCGAGCCGAACTCCGCCGCCGCGCCGCAACCACCGCCGCCGCATCTGCCGCCGCCGGGACCGCGTCGTCGCCGACTCGGTCTCCAACCTCCGCCCGCCCTAGCCGGTCGCCGCCACCCTATAAATCCCGAGTCGCCGCGCGCCGTCGCTCGCTTTCCATCGTCGCTCGAGTCGCCGCCGCGCTGCCGCCGTTCGTCGCCACCGCGCAATCTCGTCGCCCCTCGCCGGTCGTCGCCGCTCTGTTGCGTCACCACCTCCGTCCCTCTGTCGTCGACTTGTTGCCGCTCTCGCCGTCACCAGGGAGCCTCCTCGGCGCCGCGCGTTCCCTCGTCGCCCGGCCGCCGCCGCGTCTCGCCCGTCGCTGCCGCCGATCGATCTCCACCGCCACCACCGATCTCCCGCACCCGCCCGCGTCGCCACCTTCGCCTCGGTCTCGCCGACCCGTCCGCGCCCTCGCCGTCGCCGGTGAGCCACCGCACCCTCCTCCCCTCTTTCTCCCCCTTTCCGGCCAACCGCCGCCGAGTCGCGTGCCGTCGCCGGACGAGGCCGAAGCCCGCCGCTCCCGTCGGCCACCGTGGTCGTCGTCGCCTCCGCGTCGCCGACGTCTGGCCGCCGTCTCTTGCGCCCGCGCGTGCCGCGCTGCCGCCGCTCGCCAGCCGCCGTCTCTTGCGCCCGTGCGTCGCCGCCCCGGCCGTCGTTGCCGTCGCGCCGTCACCGCTCGCCGGTCGTCGCCGTCGCCGTCGCCGTGCGCCGCCGCCGCCGCGTCGCCCGCCGCTCCCGCCGGTCGCCGCCGTCCGCCGAGCCGCGCGTTCGGTCCCCAGCTCTCTGTTCCCTCTCGCTGACGAGTGGGTCCCACTCGTCAGTCACTCCCCGCGCCCGCTCTCTCTCTCTCCTCCCGGGTCCCGCATGTCAGTCTCTCCCTTCCCCCTCTCTCTCACCGACAGGTGGTCCCCACCTGTCAGCCGTCAGCTTCCTCTCTCCTCGCTGACGTCAGCAGCCCCATTAATTGCGCAATAATTGATTTAGGACTTTTCTGTTTAGTTAAAAACCGAGAAAACTTCTAAAATTCATAAGTAATTCATCTAGTCTCCGTTTAGGTCCATTCAAATTTCATTAAATTCATAAAATTATCAAGAATCCATTAAAAATAGTTTCTTTTGCTGTTTCAGTAGAGTTTGTGCCTGTTTTATTTATTTTTGTGCTTTGTCGCTTAGATTCGGACCCCGCCGAAGAGCCGGTTTACTTCGAGATCGTCGCCGAAGTTCCCCAAGGGCCAGAGCAAGGCAAGTGACACTCATCCTTGAACATATTGAACCCATTATTGCAAATTCCCCGCTTTATTATTTCAAATATGCATTGTTTTAATTAAAGTACTTACTTTACGCTATTTTCGGGTAAACCTTGTTATTATGCCGTTGTTTATCCAACTTTGTTCATTGCTGGACCAGGGGTAACTTGATTAGAGTCAGGCCTAGGTTAATGCTTAGCCATGCTTAGAACAAGTAGCTCATGGGATCACATTTAATTGTGCTTAGTTCTGAATAGCCGAGATAATGATTCACTACCCGGTTCGGGTTAATGTCAACTAAAATATTGATAATGGTGGGCTGTGGGTGCATGGTTTTGAGAGTCGCACCCATGGCGATTAAGGACCGGTTCACGGGAAACCCTGGAAGTCGATAAGTGCTAACCACATGCCGAAATGGGTAAGGTGGGATTTGGAGCATGACTTCGAACTATTTGACGTACCCAGGCAAGGGTAGGCGTGATGGAGTATGGACGGGCAATCGTGGTGTAACGAAAGCTTCTCCTGCTTCCGGATCTACCGAGGCACAAGAGGGGACTGCCCGACTTGGTGTAAAGGAGGGGGTGAAACCTGAAGTGTGGTACGATTAAATAGGGAGGGTTGTGTAACGGGTCCTATCACGGTCTCCTTTCCGGTATGCCGTGGTGGTATGTCGGCGCACGTTCAAGTGTAGTGGAGTCGTGTCTTGTGGGTACAGTAGTACACCTCTGATCAGAGTATAAACTATTCGAATAGCCGTGCCCACGGTTACGGGCGAACTCCCAGCTTCACTGTGATTAGTGAACCCTAATAACTTGAGTAAAATCTGTTGTCACTTGGGACTACTGCAGCGTGGGGTAACGTTGAGTAGTGGTTGGGCCTGTTGCAACGTGGTGTAACGTTGGACAGTGTTGTGGTATTTTACAACTGCTTATTTTATTTATGCTTTACTGTATTTAAATTACCTTTATTTCTTTCAGTCTCTGTTATTTATTTAAATTGCTGCTTTGTCGCAACTAACCCGAGCCTGTCCTTGTTAATCCCATTGCATCATTTGTTTCCCCCTTGTCCGTGTTACTTGTTGAGTACGGTGGTTTGTACTCAGCCTTGCTTACCTTTCCCAACCCAGAGCTAGAAGCAGAGTCCGATGGAGGTGCCTCTCAGGAGTGAGCTGTTCCGCCGTCGAAGTGTTGCCTGTGGACTGGAGCCGTACCCGCTGGAGCTAGTCTGCCCCTTTGTTTTTCTTTCCGCTGCATTTCCGCTAGAATAAGTGTAATTTTTCAGTTGTTTATAAGAACGATGGTTATGTAATCAACATTGTCTTTTTGTGTACCCTGGCTGGTCCTGGACAGGGATTCAATACACAATTAAGTTCAGAAATTCGTGTGAGTAATTTCTGGGCGTGACAAGTTGGTATCAGAGCCTCCTTTGACCGTAGGATCAGCCCAATGGAAACCCTAAGAGCCCTCTGCTTTTCATGTTTGTGCATAGTTTGCGAAAGTGGGAGTGTTTTTCAAAAGCGTGAGTGATTTAAAAAGACAAAACCCCTTTTGTTGAAAAGCGTGAGTAAATCGATTTACGGGTAAAACTTTATTTACTTTTTTTTTTCTTTTATGATTTATTTATCTTGAAATAAAATTTTGCATCTATTGATTCCAAATCCTTGTGCTCTTTAGATGGCTGACCACCCCTTGTACCATCGTGGAAACGGAATGGCTGGATTCGTGGCAGAGTTGGCAAGAGTCTCATTCACCGCAGGATACCCCTATGAGCCGGAGTACACCACGATCCATCCTCTTGAAGGCGAGTTTCCCCACCGAGTAAGATTGGAGCTACATGGAATCCCCGGTTTCCTCCCTAACTTGGAAGCAGAAGGAGCTGGAGGTTCGCATGAGCATGCCTGCCAGGAAGCTGCCTACAGTCTGATGACAACGCTCAGGGTCAGGCATGACCTGACGTTTCGGCATTCGGCTTATCGGTATCACCCTGGTCGTGGATCCAATTCCATGGTCAGTAGGTTTCGGTCTGCCCGAAGTGAGCAAGACCCTACCTTCGGTAGGATGTGCACGGTGCTGCAGGGCCTCGACCAGATGCATCACGACCTCCACGAAGCGTCCAAGGCTCTAAACGACGCCAAGCTCACTCAGATCGCTCGTCTGCAAGATGAGGTCGACCGCTTGAAGAAGGAGAATGCCAGGCTCAAGGACTCCCAGAGCCCGAAGGTGCAAGGTGTCGCACGACGGCAAGGAAGCGAACCCGTGGACCGCCCAGAGTTCAGTCCTACCCCGGTGCCCCGGATGGATCAGGACCCCTGATGCAGATAGTGCCAACCTCTCCGACCCCAGTGCCCGAGGAAGGTGTCTCCCCGTTCAACGCAACAAGGAACCGCAACAGGGTCGTCACGGTCTCGAGCAGCAGCGAGTCCGCTTCTGGTGAAGATGAAGATGGCCTCCCCAGCAACTCAAGAAGCCGCTCTGAAGACGAGGAAGAAGATCCGTCCCCTGTCGTCGATCGTCGCTCTCCTTCCGTGCCCTAGACGCCGCCCTTAGCTTCGTTTTAGTCGTTGTGTGCTAGTTTTGGTGTGTTAGGTTTGCTTCGCTTGGGGCTAGTGGTGAACCATAGCAGTAGTGGGGTTATGGTTGTGCCGCCAGGAGTTGTGTGGTTTTTAAGTGTGTTTCTTAAGCAAGACAATTACAGTTCACTAATTAAATAAAGCCCCTGTTTGCTTAGTCGTTTCTTTTTCTTCTTTCTCTTTCTGTCCTCCCGCCCCGCAGATGGTGAACACCCGCCACGGCAACCGCGACACCGACCAGTCCAGCACCGGAGGACCGCCCCCGCCGCCCCCGCCGCCCCCACCAGAGAACCCGTCGCTTGCCCAGGTTCTTGCTAACCAGACGCAGATGCTCTCTTGGATGATGCAGCAGATGCAACAGCAACAGCAGCAACACCAACAACTGCTACAGCAGCTTCTAAATCAAAGTCAGAATAACCAGCAACAGCAGGGACCACCCCCAGTGCAGTCCAAGTTGCCGGAGTTCCTCCGCGTCCGTCCCCCAACTTTCTCAAGCACCACCAACCCCATGGAGGCAAGTGATTGGCTCCATGCTATCGAGAAGAAGCTCAACTTATTGCAGTGCACTGACCAAGAGAAGGTTTCCTTCGCCGCACATCAACTGATGGGTCCCGCCTCCGCTTGGTGGGATAATTTCCTGGCTACCCGCACTGCTACCACAGAAGTGACTTGGGCGGAGTTCTGTCTTAACTTCCGCAAGGCCCATATCCCTGACGGGATAGTCACCCAGAAGAAGCGTGAGTTCCGCGCTCTGCAGCAAGGTACCAAGACAGTGACAGAGTACCTTCATGAGTTCAATCGCCTAGCGCGATACGCTCCCGAGGATGTCCGCACCGACGCCGAAAGGCAAGAAAAGTTCCTCGGAGGCTTGGATGATGAACTGAAGAAGCAGTTGCTTTCGGGCGACTATGCTGATTTTGAGAAACTAGTGGACAAGGCCATCCGTCAAGAGGACCAGCACCTCCAGATGGACAAGAAGAGGAAGGCTTCGCAGTTCAGGTCTAACCAGCCGCCTCCTCAGAAGCCCCGATTCCACACCGGTCCCTATCCTCAGAATCAACAACACGGGCAATCAACCTTCATTGTCCGCCAACATCGTCCTTACAACCCCAACAACTTCTCCAGTGCTTCGTCCCAGCGTGCTCCACCTCAACGCGCTCTTCCTGCCCTAGCTCCCCGGCAACAGAATGCTCCTCCACCGACAGCTCAACCTCCTCCAGCCAGGAAGGATGCGGGTGCAAAGCCTGGGGTGTGCTACAACTGTGGCGACCCAGGTCACTTTGCTGACAAGTGCCCGAAGCCGAAGCGCAGTGGGCAAAGGTTTGTGCAAGCTCGCGTGAATCACGTCACCGCCGAAGAAGCACAGGCTGCGCCAGAAGTAATACTGGGTACGTTTCCTGTCAACTCCGTACCTGCTACAATACTTTTTGATTCTGGTGCTACACACTCTTTTATTTCAAGGAAGTTTGTGGGAATGCTTGGGTTAAAAAGGGAAAAGTTAAGAGATCCGATGCGGGTTAACACTCCAGGGCATAGTATGTTTTCGGACCTTTATAGCCCTGTTGTGCCCATAGAAATCCAAGGGACACCCTTTCTAGCCAATCTCATCCTTCTCGAATCTAAAGACCTAGATGTCATTTTGGGAATGGACTGGCTTACCAAGCATCAAGGAGTGATTGATTGTGCCAAGCGTACAGTCACCTTGACCAGTGAAGAAGGTAAAGTGGTGACTTATCAGTCGCTGGAGTCAGTGTCAACCAGGACTTGTTTGAATCAGATGGAAGCCGAAGAGCAGCCCTCGGAAAAAGACAAAGACCCAAAGAAGTTGGAAGACATACCAGTGGTTTGTGAGTATCCGGAGGTGTTTCCAGATGATCTCACAACGATGCCGCCAGAAAGAGAGATCGAGTTCCGTATCGACTTGGTACCCGGAACCGCACCGATCTATAAGAGACCCTACAGGATGGCCGCCAATGAGATGGAAGAAGTGAAGAAGCAAGTGGATGAACAGCTTCAGAAAGGTTACATCCGCCCGAGTACCTCGCCTTGGGGTGCCCCGGTTATTTTTGTTGAGAAGAAGGACAAAACTAAGAGAATGTGTGTGGACTATCGTGCTTTGAACGATGTCACTATCAAGAATAAGTATCCTCTGCCAAGGATTGATGACCTATTTGATCAGTTGAAGGGAGCCAGAGTTTTCTCCAAGATCGATTTGAGATCAGGGTATCACCAGTTGAGAATTCGGGAAGAAGATATCCCTAAGACGGCATTCATTACTCGCTATGGCTTGTATGAGTGTACGGTAATGTCGTTTGGACTTACCAATGCCCCGGCATTCTTCATGAATCTCATGAATAAGGTGTTCATGGAATACCTGGATAAGTTTGTGGTTGTCTTCATCGACGACATTCTTGTCTACTCCAAGTCAGAAGAAGAGCACGAGCAACATTTGCGGATTGTGCTAGAAAAGCTAAGGGAACACCAGTTGTACGCCAAGTTCAGCAAGTGTGATTTTTGGCTGCATGAAGTGAAGTTCCTTGGCCATGTGATCAATGCCCAAGGTGTAGCCGTAGACCCCAGTAATGTGGAGTCAGTGATCAAGTGGACCCCGCCTAAGACGGTTTCCCAAATCAGGAGTTTCTTAGGACTTGCGGGCTATTACCGCCGGTTCATTGAGAATTTCTCAAAGATAGCCAAGCCAATGACACAGTTGTTGAAAAAGGAAGAGAAGTTCAAGTGGTCAAGAGAGTGCGATAGGAGTTTTGAAGAGCTCAAGCAAAGGTTGGTTTCGGCACCCGTGTTGGTTTTGCCGGATCAAACGAAGGACTTCCAGGTTTACTGTGACGCATCCAGATCAGGACTGGGATGTGTGCTAATGCAAGAAGGAAAGGTGGTTGCTTACGCCTCTCGTCAGTTGAGACCACATGAGGGTAACTACCCGACTCACGACTTGGAATTAGCAGCTGTGGTGCATGCCCTAAAGATTTGGCGACACTACTTGATCGGTAACAAGTGTGAAGTGTATACGGATCATAAGAGTTTAAAGTATATCTTTACACAACCGGATTTGAATCTCCGTCAGCGAAGATGGTTGGAATTGATCAAGGATTATGATCTAAGTATCCACTACCATCCAGGCAAAGCGAATGTAGTTGCAGATGCCTTGAGCCGGAAGAATTACTGCAACGCTGCGATGTCAACAGAAGTTTGTGAGCAGTTGCAACAGGAGTTTGAACGACTAAATTTGGGTTTAGTCGACGAAGGTTTTGTGGCAGCCCTAGAAGCGCAGCCCACTTTGGTGGATCAAGTACGCCAATCCCAAGCAAATGATTCGGAGATAGCCGAACTAAAGAAAAATATGCGAGTTGGTAAGGCTCGAGATTTTTCAGAAGATGAACATGGAACAATCTGGATGGGAAACAGGTTGTGCGTACCAGATAACAAGGAGTTGAAGGAGTTGATACTCCAAGAAGCTCATCAAACCCAGTACTCTATTCACCCCGGGAGTACTAAGATGTATCAGGACCTCAAAGAAAAGTTTTGGTGGGTTAGTATGAAGAGAGAGATTGCAGAATACGTCGCCTTGTGCGATGTTTGTCAACGAGTCAAAGCAGAACACCAAAGGCCAGCAGGACTATTGCAACCTCTCCAGATTCCAGAATGGAAATGGGAAGAAATCGGGATGGATTTCATCACTGGTTTACCAAGGACTGCTGCTGGTCATGACTCGATTTGGGTAATTGTTGATCGATTGACAAAGGTCGCTCATTTCATACCAGTTCACACTACCTACTCAGGGAAAAGATTAGCCGAGATTTACTTGGCTAGGATCATGTGTCTACATGGAGTACCGAAGAAGATCGTTTCTGACCGTGGGAGTCAGTTTACTTCAAAGTTTTGGCAGAAGCTACAGGAAGAATTGGGAACCCGACTGAACTTCAGTACGGCTTATCATCCCCAGACAGATGGTCAGACAGAGAGGGTAAATCAGATTCTTGAAGATATGCTCAGAGCTTGCGCTCTCGACTTTGGTGGAACTTGGGATAAGAATCTACCGTATGCAGAGTTCTCATACAACAACAGTTATCAAGCCAGTCTGCAGATGGCACCTTTTGAAGCATTGTATGGGCGAAAGTGTCGTACACCCCTCTTCTGGGATCAAACAGGAGAACGTCAAGTTTTTGGGACTGAAGTTTTAAGCCAAGCGGAAGAAAAGGTCAGAATAATCCGTGAAAGGTTGAAAACGGCCCAAACCAGACAGAAGAGTTATGCGGATAATCGTCGAAGGGACTTAGCCTTCGAAGCAGGAGACTATGTGTACCTCCGCGTCACACCTTTGCGAGGAGCGCACCGGTTTCAGACCAAAGGAAAATTGGCACCACGTTTCGTGGGACCATACCGGATAGTGGAACGCAGGGGAGAGGTTGCGTATCAGTTGGAACTCCCCGCTAACATGGCCGGAATCCATGACGTGTTCCATGTGTCGCAGCTCAAGAAGTGTCTCCGTGTGCCTGAGGAACAGGCCAACTCCGAGCACATCGATCTGCAGGAAGATCTAACTTATGTGGAGAAGCCAGCACGGATTCTAGAAACCAGTGAAAGGAAAACTCGGAACCGTGTGATCAGATTCTGCAGGGTTCAGTGGAGTCACCACTCAGAAGAAGAAGCAACATGGGAAAGAGAAGATGAGCTCAAGGCCGCCCATCCGCACCTCTTCGCCAGTGCCTCCGAATCTCGGGGTCGAGATTCCGTTTAAGGGGGGTAGGTTTGTCACACCCGGAGTTTCGTCCTAAGCCTAAGTCGTAAAAAGAAATCCGTAAATAACAATTGGCTTAATTAACTCAGGAAAAATCCCTCTAAAAGGATTAATTCACTTAAATCGAGGCTCGCAAATCGACTAACAGGATTTAAATTCAAATTGCAGAAGTATAAAATTTGGCCAAACAAATTAATTTAAAACTCGGCAAAAGTGGGGTTTTCCTTTTTCCCTCCTTTTTCCTTTCTTTTTCCCTTCCTTCTCAAATTGGGCGGAAGTCCAATTTTCCTCCCTCTCTCTTTTTCCTTTTTCTTTCTCTTTTTCTTTTCCTTCCCGGGCCGGCCCAGCCGAGCCGGCCCATCCTCCTCCTCGGCCGGCCCAGCCGACCGGCCTCCCTCCGCCCGCCACCGCGCGCTCCGCCTGGGCCGCCGCTCGGCCCAGCTAGCCGCTCGCCCGCGCCGCGAGTCCGCGTCGCCTCCCTCCTCTCTCCCGCGCCACTGACAGGTGGGGCCCACCCGTCAGTGACTGTTCCGCGCCCGCGCCCGCGCCGCGCCGCGTCCGAGCCGAACTCCGCCGCCGCGCCGCAACCACCGCCGCCGCATCTGCCGCCGCCGGGACCGCGTCGTCGCCGACTCGGTCTCCAACCTCCGCCCGCCCTAGCCGGTCGCCGCCACCCTATAAATCCCGAGTCGCCGCGCGCCGTCGCTCGCTTTCCATCGTCGCTCGAGTCGCCGCCGCGCTGCCGCCGTTCGTCGCCACCGCGCAATCTCGTCGCCCCTCGCCGGTCGTCGCCGCTCTGTTGCGTCACCACCTCCGTCCCTCTGTCGTCGACTTGTTGCCGCTCTCGCCGTCACCAGGGAGCCTCCTCGGCGCCGCGCGTTCCCTCGTCGCCCGGCCGCCGCCGCGTCTCGCCCGTCGCTGCCGCCGATCGATCTCCACCGCCACCACCGATCTCCCGCACCCGCCCGCGTCGCCACCTTCGCCTCGGTCTCGCCGACCCGTCCGCGCCCTCGCCGTCGCCGGTGAGCCACCGCACCCTCCTCCCCTCTTTCTCCCCCTTTCCGGCCGACCGCCGCCGAGTCGCGTGCCGTCGCCGGACGAGGCCGAAGCCCGCCGCTCCCGTCGGCCACCGTGGTCGTCGTCGCCTCCGCGTCGCCGACGTCTGGCCGCCGTCTCTTGCGCCCGCGCGTGCCGCGCTGCCGCCGCTCGCCAGCCGCCGTCTCTTGCGCCCGTGCGTCGCCGCCCCGGCCGTCGTTGCCGTCGCGCCGTCACCGCTCGCCGGTCGTCGCCGTCGCCGTCGCCGTGCGCCGCCGCCGCCGCGTCGCCCGCCGCTCCCGCCGGTCGCCGCCGTCCGCCGAGCCGCGCGTTCGGTCCCCAGCTCTCTGTTCCCTCTCGCTGACGAGTGGGTCCCACTCGTCAGTCACTCCCCGCGCCCGCTCTCTCTCTCTCCTCCCGGGTCCCGCATGTCAGTCTCTCCCTTCCCCCTCTCTCTCACCGACAGGTGGTCCCCACCTGTCAGCCGTCAGCTTCCTCTCTCCTCGCTGACGTCAGCAGCCCCATTAATTGCGCAATAATTGATTTAGGACTTTTCTGTTTAGTTAAAAACCGAGAAAACTTCTAAAATTCATAAGTAATTCATCTAGTCTCCGTTTAGGTCCATTCAAATTTCATTAAATTCATAAAATTATCAAGAATCCATTAAAAATAGTTTCTTTTGCTGTTTCAGTAGAGTTTGTGCCTGTTTTATTTATTTTTGTGCTTTGTCGCTTAGATTCGGACCCCGCCGAAGAGCCGGTTTACTTCGAGATCGTCGCCGAAGTTCCCCAAGGGCCAGAGCAAGGCAAGTGACACTCATCCTTGAACATATTGAACCCATTATTGCAAATTCCCCGCTTTATTATTTCAAATATGCATTGTTTTAATTAAAGTACTTACTTTACGCTATTTTCGGGTAAACCTTGTTATTATGCCGTTGTTTATCCAACTTTGTTCATTGCTGGACCAGGGGTAACTTGATTAGAGTCAGGCCTAGGTTAATGCTTAGCCATGCTTAGAACAAGTAGCTCATGGGATCACATTTAATTGTGCTTAGTTCTGAATAGCCGAGATAATGATTCACTACCCGGTTCGGGTTAATGTCAACTAAAATATTGATAATGGTGGGCTGTGGGTGCATGGTTTTGAGAGTCGCACCCATGGCGATTAAGGACCGGTTCACGGGAAACCCTGGAAGTCGATAAGTGCTAACCACATGCCGAAATGGGTAAGGTGGGATTTGGAGCATGACTTCGAACTATTTGACGTACCCAGGCAAGGGTAGGCGTGATGGAGTATGGACGGGCAATCGTGGTGTAACGAAAGCTTCTCCTGCTTCCGGATCTACCGAGGCACAAGAGGGGACTGCCCGACTTGGTGTAAAGGAGGGGGTGAAACCTGAAGTGTGGTACGATTAAATAGGGAGGGTTGTGTAACGGGTCCTATCACGGTCTCCTTTCCGGTATGCCGTGGTGGTATGTCGGCGCACGTTCAAGTGTAGTAGAGTCGTGTCTTGTGGGTACAGTAGTACACCTCTGATCAGAGTATAAACTATTCGAATAGCCGTGCCCACGGTTACGGGCGAACTCCCAGCTTCACTGTGATTAGTGAACCCTAATAACTTGAGTAAAATCTGTTGTCACTTGGGACTACTGCAGCGTGGGGTAACGTTGAGTAGTGGTTGGGCCTGTTGCAACGTGGTGTAACGTTGGACAGTGTTGTGGTATTTTACAACTGCTTATTTTATTTATGCTTTACTGTATTTAAATTACCTTTATTTCTTTCAGTCTCTGTTATTTATTTAAATTGCTGCTTTGTCGCAACTAACCCGAGCCTGTCCTTGTTAATCCCATTGCATCATTTGTTTCCCCCTTGTCCGTGTTACTTGTTGAGTACGGTGGTTTGTACTCAGCCTTGCTTACCTTTCCCAACCCAGAGCTAGAAGCAGAGTCCGATGGAGGTGCCTCTCAGGAGTGAGCTGTTCCGCCGTCGAAGTGTTGCCTGTGGACTGGAGCCGTACCCGCTGGAGCTAGTCTGCCCCTTTGTTTTTCTTTCCGCTGCATTTCCGCTAGAATAAGTGTAATTTTTCAGTTGTTTATAAGAACGATGGTTATGTAATCAACATTGTCTTTTTGTGTACCCTGGCTGGTCCTGGACAGGGATTCAATACACAATTAAGTTCAGAAATTCGTGTGAGTAATTTCTGGGCGTGACACCTACGCTCACCCTCAACTCAGCAAGAGCTTCTAGGCTCCTCGTCACCCCTCAATGGCCGCCAAGATCAATCATAGGTGCTACTAGAACTCATTAGTGCCACATGGACTATGCCAGATTCCCAAGTGACATCTGCAAGGATTCATGTAGTACTGTGTTTTGAATTTACCCATAAATTAATGTATATGTTTTATATATGTTTAAATTTATTAGTATCCATTTGAATATAGAAAGAGCCAAAAAAAATATTAACAGAGATAATATATTACCTAGTGCACCGAATGCCACGTGGCAGTATGGGACGCGGAGTAACTCCAGAAACTGGAGCTTGTTCGATCTTGATTCCAGAATCGCAGTACCACTCATGGACGTTTGTTGGGTTTGCCCATGTCATTTTGGTCCCATGTTTTATGGGCCGACGCAGCCCACGTGCATCAATACTCATGCATGGCCGCATGGGTTAACACGGTGGCATTTACGGACAGAACTATTGCCCCTTCAATCTAATGCTTTCCATGTATTAAGCAATTCTCGAAAATGACAATGCACCCAATATTAACGACTTATCATTCAAAGGTACCATACCAACAATTCAAAAGCCAAACTTTCTTGTTCAAGTGATAGATGTGCAATAATTCCTCTGAATAACTAACATGACTTGAGATCTACATATTTCATACTACAGAATCAGACATTTGCAAAATTAAATTTGGTAAGATGCCACAATCCAAAATATGCTCTTATCCCAGCATGGTCAAGTTGGGTAACTCCATAACCTAAAATAACACAAGCAAATAATGAGGTAATTGTAGAATGTATAGCATAGCAATTATTCTATAAAAGGACTAAAACATGACAAATAGTAAAATGTATCAACAGCACATTCTTTTAGTACAATTTTAGTTTTACCAACCCATTTTATAAAAAAATGAACATTATAGCTTTATTATTCTATTATATTAACTATGCAAGGTCTAGAACATAAATGAACTAATTAACCACAACTTCACTTTTTTGCGGCCTTCACAAGGAGAGGCTAAACAGCGAATTGCACCCTCGTCTTTCCGCTTATGCTTATGATTATAAGTCAAAATTTAAATTTCAACCTTAAATTTGGAGATGATTTTAGGGGTTTTTTCATCGTAGTTTATTTTCCAGCTTTTGCTTTTAAAACATTAAGAACATGTATATAAAAGTTTTATTCATAAATTATTTTTCATTTGTAAATATGCCATTTCACTTTTTGCTTCAAAGTGTCAAAAGATGGGCACCCTAATCATGATGACTAGACACTAAGAATGAACAAAATACTGTTAGGCATCATATCGCACACAATTTTCATTGGCTACTTTCTATCTGGCATATGAAACAATTTCATGCTGACATTTTATATTGTTTTCAGCAATGGCAGGGACTATGAAACAATTTCATGCTGACATTTTCTATTGTTTTCAATCCATAGGATGTTAATGTTTGCTATAAATCAGGTAAGTAATGAGATTAGATGAAAATGCTACCATTTATCATGAAATAAATTCTTTTATCATGCTTTTCTAGTGTTTACTAAAATATTATGTTCAAGTATTGGTCAAACTTGCAAATGTCAAAAAAGTTTTATATTTGTACACAGAGGAAGTAAAGACTAAAATAATGAAATAGTAATCTTTGAACATTAAAATACAACATAATATAAAAGATTGTTGCCAAACTTTCCACTATAACCAAAATTATTTTAAACCTCAACCATCTTTCCATTTGGAAAGATCCGCAACCAAACCTTCCTCCCAACCGCGCACATGACTTTTAGGCTCTAAGCTTTTGTTTCTCAGGAACAGAATGGTTGAACACTATAGTTTCTTTTGTTCTCCATCCACAGTATGGTATGGCTGCATTAGCCCTACATGTTTGACCTTTCTAAAAGTGTGGACTGTGGACTGCAGCTAATTTATGTTCACTAAAACAGAGAAAATAATATGGCAATGTTTTCCAAGTAAAGAAGCAATCAGGTAATCATAGTAATGCACTGGAATCCAAAACAATTTTGCAGCTAGACTCAATACAAACTCATCTAAAATGTCCAAAATACTTTTGAGCATATCAGTTTTCTTTGTAAAAATGTAATTTAGTTAGCTGTATTGTGAACAATGAGATCAAAGTGCTTATCACTAGATAATCAGGAATTCAGTACAAACATTGCCAGGAAGAAGTATGAAGTGCAATGGCTTTCAACAGTCTTATTGACTATTCTAAATAGTCACAATGATATAGCCAAAATCCAAATGGTTTAACTGCACATTTTCAGTTCTAACACTGGGTCATGATTGGAGAGAACTGTAGTACACCAAAATCAATATGCTCCTTGGAGCCAAACAACACTTTTGCGACATACAGTCGCACAGCACAGTCAAAGAAAATATATTGCTCCATTTAATCTGAGTTACTTACTACATATAAATCAGTTAATAGGACAGCTGGGAAGTTGAAAAAAGATTGACCCAAGCTTGCTCTCATTCTTTTCCCTTCTGACTATTAATAATAATGTTTGAACAGTTTTAATTTATTGATATAAAGTTTCATAAGTAGCCACTACTTTTAAGTAACAGTTTAGATAATATATTGACAGCGGCAAATTTAGCATTTAGCTATTAAAACTTGATTTTTTTACTAAATAGGGATGGGTTTGGTTGAGACAGCAGAATGTATTATAGTATAGTGTGTAACATAAATCTCGGCAAATGAGTCTTTAAAACTGCTAATGCATTAGCATCAAGATACCCAAAATCCAAGAACATCTAATCATATCCACACAAGATGTTTAGATAGACTGAAATTTGGATCAATGGAAACAAACTGATCACATGTTCTTTATGATTGATCACATATTGCTTGCAAATGTAGGATGAAACTGAAGCATTGATGTGGACAGCAGACAAATATGGAGAGCACACAGGAAACATAATGTATGCAAAAAAATATGTATATGGCATCAATTCTAGACTAAACACTTTGATGCTTAAATATACATTTGATCCGAGTTCGTTGATCTTAGAACATGCGCACCCCAACTCAAAGGTAGAAAAAAGGTTAGAATGGGTCTAAGCAATTTGAGGCTGATATATATTCACGGAAAAAAGGAATATAAAGGTAGATGCAAAAACTAAAGGTTCCAAAGCTAAAAAAATGCTTACCATCTAATGTTAACACACTAAAACCTAGTGTTAAGAAACATTCTGTCATGATTTTAGTCAACACTGCCAAAACTTAATAACCTTAACCAGTAACAGCACTGTGGAGGCTGACATATATTCATGAAGAATATTACAAAGTATAAACCAACTAAATTCAAGACAATAAAAATAGTTCTAAAGACACTGTAGCAGAGTTCAGATGCAAAGCTACGGTGCCTTACTGTAGAAAGGGAGAATATATTTTCATGACATGAAATTATTAATAGTTTCAGTAAATGTCCTTAATTATCAACAATTTATTTAATTTGAAGTGCAAACTGGAGGCAAAGTATTTAGTAATACTATATACGTAAGTAATTAAGCATCGAAAGAGAAAGTATGTAGAGAAGGGAACAATAATGTAAAATATAGAAAACATGCAAAGGAGAAAAGAATAACAGAAAGGAAATATAATATTATTTAGCTCCAGCCCTAGTGTTAAGTCTCTGTCAATCAAAACAGACAAAAAAAATGGCTGCAAAACACCAGTCATGCCCAATATTCAAATTACAACAATTTCATCCAAGATACAGACGGTAGATGAGGGTAAAATTCCATACCTCAGAACCGAAGGAAGAAAACATCCTTATCATCTCCTGCTGAACCTGAATTTACCTCCAGCTGCTGGGCCAGAATGTATGAATGCTATACCCAGTCTTCCAGTTATCCAAAAGAATCACCTTCTTCACTGCCCACCACCCAATTGCCATGACTGCCAGCATCGTAAAGCGCTGGATCTGCAGGTTCTCCGCCCTCACCAGCAAGTGTGTCACCATAGCGATCATGAGCCCGACGAGAGTGTACAAGAACCCAACCGCAAAGCCCTCCGCTCCAAGCTGCATCCCAGAACCCTGGTAGAAGAACACGAGCTTGTTTGGATCTGATCTGTCGGTGATGAACATCGGCGTGTGCCTGATGATCCCGTACATTCCCCCGGAGACGCTGAAGAAGTAAATGAAGAGCGCCCCGGCCATCCAAACCCGCCGGTCATGGAACACGGTTTCCCCTTCCATGATCCTCTTGATGAGGAACGGGATTGAGACCAAGAAGAAGATGACAAGAACTATCGTCTGGTTGCGGGAGACGAGGGGCGGGCGGACGATGGGGCCGAC
This sequence comes from Oryza brachyantha, assembly GCF_000231095.2. Lineage (NCBI taxonomy): Eukaryota > Viridiplantae > Streptophyta > Magnoliopsida > Poales > Poaceae > Oryza > Oryza brachyantha. The sequence continues at coordinate 17,785,453 of NC_023165.2, forward strand.
CTCTAGGCCGGTGCGGGACTCGACGAACTCGGCCATGGAGTCCGCGAGGCGGGAGAAGTGGGACTGGTCCATCTGCTCGGAGCCGGCGAGGCGGCCGTGCTCGGGGCGGACGAGGCGGACGTGGGGGAGGGAGTTGACGCCGAACTGCGCGAAGGAGTGCTGCGACTCGGAGAACTCGATGTCGGCGAAGAAGAGGTCGGCGGAGGCGGGGTTGTGGGCGAGGAACGAGGCGGAGAGAAGGGCGAACTCGCGGCGGAGCTGGGGGAGGTGGAGGTCGGTCTTGGAGTGGAGCGAGGCGGCGTCGAAGAAGACGAGCACGGAGTAGGGGCGCGGCGCCGGGGCGGAGAGGAAGCGGGTGACGGATGTGTCGGTCAGGTGGATCACGCCCGACGGGGAGCGGGAGCGGAGGGATTGCAACTCGGCCACCAGGTCACCGGCGCCGGCGGAGGCGAAGGAGGCGGCGAACGCCGCGGCGAGGAGCATGAGGAAGAGGAGGGGGTGGGGCGGGGACGCCATGGCGATTGACGGATCTGGGCGAGGAGACAGACGGAGGAGACGAAGAAATCTTGTTTGGGAGGAGAGAGGGGGAAAAAATTAAGATTTTCGGTACTTTCACGTAGGGAGGAAAACGGGGGCAATTTTTTTTCCACTGCTACCGTATTAGTTTGGGGTATTTGCAATTTTTTTTCCACTGCTACTCGTTTTTTCTAAATGGTATAGATGACACTCGAATAATAATTCTAGTGACATTTTTTGCAATGTTCTAGTGGTAATTTTGTAATAATATTTTAAACCAGTGGTAAATTTGCAATTGTCCCTGTTAGTTTAGATATTTATCACTCTAATAGCAAGTTCATTAGTATAGTCAATTGCTAGCTTTAAATCATCTATATGCCGTGTTCGGCTAGCATGGTAGGTTAACTTACCTCCCTCGTTTTTCACGCACACGCTTCCCGAACTGCTAAACGACGTATTTTTTTCAAAAATGTTCTATATAAAAGTTGTTTTAAAAATACAATCAATCTATTTTATATTTTAATAATTAATAATTAATTAATCATATACTAATCTATTACTACGTTTTTCGTGTCAGGATAAGCTAACTTACTAGCCTTCAACGAACGCGGCCATAGTCAATCTAATAGTCAATTTATACGATAGTTAGCTACCATACATATACTACATGTTGTGTCATTTTGGTTACGGCAATGTTTGCCCATTGTTGATGATGAAAGCATTGGTTGTGCTCATTTGTTTGTCAGTTTCAGATTTATATGCTCGTTGTCCTTAAATTAAAATGATACTACTTGTGCTATTCCAATTATGTTTAACTTGTTATTTGCCCACTAAAATTAGCTTTATGCAAATATTGAACCTAGAGACCCACTTTAAGATAGAAACATGCATACCTCTCCCTCCTCTTGTATTTTTATGAATTTGGGTAAGACTTATGAGTACAATATTGTATTTAACCGCGAAAGAGTTTGTAACTTAGTGGTTACATAAGGCCTTAGTAGCATCTGAGGTCCTAGGTTCGACTCCTTGTTGGAGCAAATTTTCCAGGATTCTAATGGCTTTGTGCTCTCAATGAGAGACCCTCATAGGGGGGTTTGCGCGCGTACGTTCTTAGGGGCGAGTGGGCAGCGTCTACGTTGTACTGTGTGGTCGTTGTGCTCCCAAGTTCTTGTTTCCCCGATCAGTTTGCCCTAGCGAGGGTTATGACACCACCAGTCTTACTTATATGTTTATGTGTTTATTATTTGAGACTTCCACCGCTACTTTTATGTTATATATCGAGATTTCGGACTCGTTATGTGTATGTATCTTGTTGTACTATATTCATATTTTGCACTTGTGATGATGATCCAATTGCTTGCGATAGAAGTGCAAGGCTAGTCGAACTCCTAGGGACTAGCTAAGCATGAGTAATGAGTTTTGATCCCTTGAGATAAGTGGAGATAGCGCTTTGATTTGAGTCCACTGGGGTATGTATTGTTTCCGGTCGCTGCCTTCGTATGGTTTGACGAGCATATGACGAGGTGAACTGGCAAACTATCTTATGGTTATCTCTTGTGTTCACTACTCGACATTTCGATTATTATAGCAGAAGATACCAACCATGATCATGGACACATTGAGTATGAGTGGCTATTTATGTTGGTGGATCCCACTCCTCTAACAGTATGTGGTGATCGTGTTGGGCATTGGATGGTATAATACTCGAGGTGTCCACAAGTTGGCTCTAGAAGATGCGTCTGGCATGCCAATGTATCGTGCCATATAGGCAAAAGACATGATTAATTAAGAAATACCCTATCATTGATGACCAATATGTAGGAACAAATATAAAAGTGACATTTAAATAGTAGTGTTTTGTAGTAGTGGCAAATAGTTAAATTTCTGGTCGATCCAGCCTCCCCAAACCTTCAGTTAAGCTCATAGCCCCATTGAGGTTGCGTTGGTGAGTTAGAGCATCTCCAAGAGAGAGTCCATCCCACTCTCCAAGCTAAAATTTGGACATGTTGCTAAAAAAATAGCTCTTAAGACTGGCCAACCGGATGGTTTGGCCAAACCAGCTCCCAAACTAGCCAAATTTGGCCATCCAAGCTGACTTGCCATCTGTGGGCCCCACGCGTGGGCCCACAACACAGTATTACTTCTATACTATTGAACAACACTGGTGCACTTCTACAAGCCACCACCGGTTGCCAGGGAGTCGCCGCCGCTGGCCGCCGAGGGGTCGCCGCCGTCGGGTAGTCGTCACCGAGGGGTCGCCGTCGCCGAGGGGTCGCCGCCGCCGGGGAGTCGCCGCCGCGTCCGCTCGATGCCAGATCTAGACGTCACCGGCTCGTCGTCGCACCAGGGCCACCTCGTCGTCGAGATCATCACCCCGCACCGCCGCCAGGCCTCCCCGCGTCGCGCCGTGCCGCCTCGTCGTCGAGGTCGTCGCCCCGCACCGTCGCCGGGCCTCCCCGCGCTGCGCCGGCCTCCCCGCGCCGCGCCGGCCTCCCACGCAGCCTCCCGCGCCGCCTCTGCGCTCTCGGCTCGTCATCGCGCCACCCCGCCTCGTCGTCGAGGTCGTTGCCCCGCGCCGCCGTCAAGCCTCTCGAGCCTTCCCGTGTCGCCACCGGGCCTCCCGAGCCTCCCCGCATCGCGCTGCGCCGGCGCGGCGCCGCACCAGCCTCCCGCGCCGCCTCGTAGTCGGGGTCGTCGCCCCGCGCCGCCGTCGAGCCTCTTGGGACTCCCCGCGACGGCGGCGGCGCTGGCACCGCCCTCCCGCTCCGCTCCGCTCGCTGCCTCTGTTGAGGAAGAAAATGAGAGAGAGAAAGAAAGAGAGAAGGAGATTGAGGGAGAGAAAAAGAAAGGGTAGAGGATGACACGTGAGACCCAACTGTCATAGACTCATAATAGAGAGGGTGGATGGAGAGACTGTTAGAGTAAAAAACAAATTTAAGTAGCCAAACAAAATGGAGAGCGGCCAAATCGATATTTAGAGAGTCTAATTTGGGTAGTCTATTGGAGATGCTCTTATGTCTAAGTCTACCCTCACAGACATGAGAAAGCTATATATATATCATCCTAATAAGTGGATTACTATAAATATACCATTATAAAAGAATGGATTCACTGTAGCACTAGCTCTGTTATTTGATTGGTAAGTAATCCACGTAAAAAACTTAGCAACAAATTAATATATAATTAATTAATTAATTATTAGTTATAAAAAATTAGAAAATAGTTTGATATAATTTTTTAAGCAACTTTTTATAAATTTTTAGAAAAAAACCACTGTTTAACGGTTTGAAAAACGTACTGGTAAAAAAAATTGAGTCAATATGGACTAGTACCACTTGCAAAAGAACAGGACCGTTTGTTACTTAAATAGGTCTTAAAACGTCACGCTCGGTAGACACTATATGTCACCAATATTAGAGCGATTGTTCAGTATGATCGACGTATGATCTAACGTTACAGAAGGACGCATGTTGTACCAGCCTACACGAAAACATCCCAGTGCGCGCGGCGGATGTACTTGGTGGACGCCATCATACGACATTCGTATATAAAAACGTTGTATGTATAGCATTGCTCATACGCCACAGCATCATTTCACCAATTTTATGGTAAATATAAAAGATATTGTCCTCTTCTCAGTTTTTATTAACGAAATTGCTCCTGGAAACAGTAGTTATTATTATTATTATTATTCTAATTTAACCGAGCGGCGTCTCTCGTTCTTCCTTCCTCCCACACCGCAGGCGAGCGTTCTCGTATCCGATACTGCCGGAGGACAGGCCCGGCACGGCCGGCCTTCACTTCTCCCGGCCGTACTCGCCGCCTCTAGCCGTCCCGCGCCATCCCAGCCGACGCCTCCGGTCTCCCTCTCCTCCCTCGGCCCTGCACAGATCTGCCGCCGCCGCTGCCGCTGTCGCCAAGCATCCAGGCCTCCGGCACCAGGCGACGACTGGGGCCGGTGTCCCTTTCCTCCCTCGGCCCTGGAGAGACCTCCCGCCGCCGCTGGTCGCCTAGAAACCGGGCCGCCTCCACCACCAGGCTCCCTCTCCTCCGTGTGCCCTGCAGAGACCTGCCGCTGCCGCCGCTCGTCGCCTAGCATCCATCCAGGCCGCCTCCGGCAGGAGGCAACGACGCCGCCGGAATCCTTTCCAGCCCGGCCGCCGCTCTCTCTCCTCCGTCGGCCGCCATTCCTCCACGCTTCGAGCTCCCTAGGCAGGAAGAGCAAAAGTAATGATCCCCTATCTTTGTTGCAATAATTTCCCCTTTCCATTTATTTTTCTGTTATATAACGGATTTTGTGCTGTGGATTTGTGTACATGGGACAAGATCTTAGTGCCGAAAAATAAATATGGATTGTGTGTTAGTGGATTTGTGTAGATCTAAGGATTTGTTATGTGCCTCCGTAAATGGATTTTAGTGCTGTGTAATATAGATGATTCTCAGTTGGAAAAGATGAAAAGTGATTATAATCTATGATGGGATGCTTGCTATGTTTGCACATAGTTGCAATCTATAAATGTCTGATATAATTTTACAAAAAAAAATATTTGTGCACATTAGTATGTACTTATAATCTATATTGCACATATTTGTTACTATCTACTTGCTAGAAGAAATTTATTTCTTTCAAATCTCTTGTTACACAGGTGTAGTACAGACAATTTATCTTCAAGTCCCCACATTAGAATCTACAGCTAACATTTCTAGCCAAATGCCCAACGCTACTGATTCTGATTCTCTTCAATATATGATTAATGAAGAAACAGAATTCGGAAACAGAATCACAGAATGATAGAATCTGGAGCTATACCAATATGCCTTGGCCTCTCCTTTCCTTGGTCCGCTCGTCCGGGAGGTCAGGAAACACACATACACACACTCTCTCTCTCTCTCTCTCCATCTATTGCTCTCTCCTGTCTCCGCAAGGTCCCCAAATTGATACGGCCTCCTGCCCTCATCCCTCAAATTGATTTCAATGTGCCTCCCCAAATGGCTAGTGCTGCAACCTCACATAAATTGGTGCTGTCCCCCATCCTGATTGATGCTGTCTCAACTCATTCACATCTACATAGACATTGCCTCTGCTATCCCACCACATTGCTCACGTTACTCTGCACCCCATCAAACTGGTATGTCCTCTTTTCCTTTCCGTCTTGTGCACCCTTCACCTCCGCCACATTGGTGCCAGACAGTGACAGACCTGCCCCAGTTCCATCACCTAGTCAGAAGGAGATATGGTGTGTGTGTGAAATTTTATAGACAAGGTTTAGTAGAAATACATGTCTCAAAGCAGGTTGGCTTTTGGGAACTTCTATCTTCAGATGAAAATCTTGTTTATCTTTCTTTTTGTATTTGAATCGGTTAGGGTTCAGGGTTGGTTGAACAAATATTTTTTTTTCTGTAAACAACTGAAGAAAACATATACCACTGTTTTTTTTTATTTCATTCAACTTGTGAAGTTAGCAAACATCGATCTACCATGTTGGTTTAGGAAAGCCTCTAGCTCTTCCGATGATAAATTTTATTAATTCATGTTTTTTAATTTATTTGAATTCGTAGGATTAGTTGGGCAATAATTCTCAGATTTATACTGAATAAACAATTTTGGAGGCAGAGAGCTACTAACTCCACCATTATTCTGGCATACTGTGGACTTCCTAATTTGCCATATTTGTTGAATTTTGCATATTAGTGACAGCAGCCCAAATTATTGTTGCAGAGAGCTAGCTCTAAGCCAATTCACATCAAGTAGTGTTTCACCCTGTTCTCTTGTGGCCTTCGAAAAAATTTCGCCCTATTTGCTTTGTACGCATAGAGGAGATTAGTAGGAGTGTTTACTAGAATTCCTTCTCTCTTTTTTGCGAATCTCAATTGTGTAAAAAAAAAGAAAGTATAAGATTTTAATACACATATAGGGACAGAGTTGGTAATTTATCAACAGAAAAGAAGGAAAAAAGGGACTAAAGTCAGCCATTTTATTCACTTGGCCCAAGGATTCGTTCAGAATGAGGATCTGTTTAATAGTACTGTATTTTCTACTTTGACCTAGGATTAATGATAGAATGAGGGCTTGTTTGTTGAATATGCTTACACCTGCTAAGTAGAAAAAACATCTTAGCATGAAAAGTCATCCAGTTGGTTTATATGGTGGACTGAATGTTATTTTCCCATTCTCTCAAAATAATTTTCTACTTAGCAGGTGTGAGGAGATTCAAGTCTTTTCTTTTTGTAGTTGATAGAAACCAACTCTATCCTTACATCTGTATAAAATTGTGCTTTTGGTTTTTTCTTACTTTACATAACTCGCAGGTTAACTTTCCTTTGTAATATTGCGCATTCCGTACTATTAGGAACAGTAGCAGTTGTCTACTACTCTATTTTTTCATGTTTCTGGTATGAAAACTAGCTTCTACAATAATTAACTGTCTTACAGTCATACATGAATGGTTCCTAGGCTCATAGTCAATTGGAAGAGAAGATAAGTGTTCAAGAACATTAATAAAGGGATGAGACTAGGAAGCATAAATGGACTACGGTGCAAGCAGCTTAAACTTGTCATTCTTGCTTCTTTCATGGTGTTTCTTCTCTGGAAATGGGAGAGAGGAACATACTACACTACTGAAATCCTCCGGCCAGATTTATTGGTTTTGACTCATCCAGGTCATATTACGCATACTGAAATATGTTGACTCCATCCTTTCCATTTTAGATATATATTTATTCTCATTTTGTTCCAAACTTCTGTAGCTAACTCAAAGTTTGTAGATCAGCATACATCCTCCGAAGAAGACTTTCCAAATGCAGATACATTGACACAATCAGTAGTTAAAGTAGAACAGCAAGCAAGTAATGCACCACCACCACTGTCCACAGTAAGACATTCTGCTGATGCCGCAGATGAAAGAGAACCACCATCTTCTGGGAAGAAAGGTATCATTCATCTTCTGTAACTGCAGGATGAACCATTTCTTCTGAAAGCACTAATTGATATATTCCTCCTTCCCTTTATTTTGCATTTCCAAAGATTCTTTTTGGCAATGTCTTTGTACATAAGATAATGCATGGGTTGTTTGGTCCTTCCTATTACTTCTACCTGATGTTTAATTCATCATCTTACAGATTGTAACTACAGAAATGGAAAATGGGTTTCTGACAACCGCAGACCACTATATTCAGGTTTTGGCTGTAAACAATGGCTTTCTGGGAGCTGGGCATGCAGACTAACACAGCGCAAAGATTTTGCTTATGAAAAATATAGGTGGCAGCCTGAAGGTTGTGAGATGCCAGTGTTTGAGGCTTCACAGTTCTTGACAAGGTATGCGGCCATTGCCTATCCAAGATGAATTTGGTGATATGTTGCACTCGCTGTCTTGATATTGTTATCTGTATCATTTATGTAAATTCTAATTTTGACATATTTCAGAATGCAAGATAAAACCATTGCTTATGTGGGTGATTCTTTAGGGAGGCAAATGTTTCAATCAATGATGTGTATGGCCACTGAAGGAAAGGAGAGACCAGATGTGGAAGATGTTGGTACAGAGTATGGTTTTTTATTAGCTCCAGGCGCAAAAAGACCAGATGGCTGGGCCTACCGATTCCCAAGCACCAATACAACCATTTTATACCATTGGTCATCAACACTCTGTGATTTGGAGCCTCTGAATCCATTGGATCCAGCCACCAGTTACGCCATGCACCTTGATCGTCCACCTGCTTTTCTGAAGAATAACCTTCATAGGTTCCATGTTCTTGTTCTTAACACTGGCCACCACTGGAACCGAGGGAAGTTAAGGGCAAATAAGTGGGAGATGTATCTTGGGGGGGCACCAAACAACAACAGGAATATTGCTGTCATCTGGAAGGCCAAAAACTTCACCATCCACAGTGTTATTAAGTGGTTGGATTCCCAACTTCCTCACCACCCACAGCTGAAGGTGTTCTATAGGTCAATATCTCCTCGGCATTTCTTCAATGGTGATTGGAACACTGGGGGTAGCTGTGACAATACAAGTCCATTGGCCAAGGGAAGTGGCATTTTCCAAAATCATTCTGACGACGCCGATGCTGAGGATGCAGTGATGGGAACAAGGGTGAAGCTTTTAGATATAACTGCCCTATCACGTTTGAGAGATGAATGTCATATATCGCGTTACAGTATTAAAGCCACACAAGAAGTTCAAGATTGCTTGCACTGGTGCCTTCCTGGCTTACCAGATACATGGAATGAGATCCTTGCAGCCCAGTTGTAGTCTCTAGTTTAAGTTCTTGTATACAGCGATTACTAGAGCTTTTGTCCCTCTGGAAGAGGAACACCAATCAGCGATGGATTCTTTAGGAAGCTTTTTTTATTTGTAGCTATGAGCTTCTTGTAATGTAGTATTACTTCCATCCCATAATTAGTTCAAATTTAAACTACAGATAGGTACTTATTATGAGATTGATGTAGTAACACCTTTTGTATTTTCTTACTGGGTCTGGCCATTTAATTGATTGGCAGCAAGGACGTACTCTTGAGGATAAGGGCACGTTCAATCCACAGACAGCATGTTCAATCCACATACGGTAGTTACAATTAAAAAGACATGTCATAAAACCCATAGTCGATTTCATTGTCTATAAGTTATTTAATATTTTTATATAGTTAAGATCAACTATAAATAAAATATTAAAAAATTATTGTCTACAAGCTATACAACAGAGCTAAAGTCATTTATTTTTTCTTAGAGCATTAGTTGCTGCCGTCTGCTGATGAGACGACAACACTATCGTCTCCTGGCCAAAGGAGGGTTTTTTATAAAAGTACTGTCTCCAACAGAGACGTTATACATGTCCTAAGTTACATACGTGTTCTTAGCGATGAATGATAAGAAAAACTCTAAAATCAATTTTAAAAATTTAAAATTAAAAATTTAAATTTTGGTCTATAAGTATAGGGAATAGGGAAAAGCGAAAAGAGGGGTGGCAATATCGGAAATGCAGTTTTGAGTATCGTGATGAGACCCAAGTTTTGTTTCACTGGCAGCATAATAGCACAATAGTCTTCGGTCAAACTTCTCTAGTTTACAAAACTTATAGAAAAATATATTAACATTTACAGTAAAAAATAAATGCTACTATCAAACATATTTCACTATCGAAAATAAAAGGAGTTTGGTTTACGATAAAACCAAGTAGCCTAGGGCGTGGGAGTATGTTATTGGATTATCTAGTATTCCTCTTTATAGCCAATGACATGCAGGACCCACTAAACATAGGTTATTTATTGTCTTCGGTGAAAACCAAAAACTAGCCTTTGGAACCCATTGTGCGACACAAATCATGTTATCACAAACTTAAGAAGATTTCAGTTAAAACTTGAGCAGGGTTGAGGTGTAAGTGTCATGAAAAATTGAAAATGAAATGCTGCTATTATTTGGAGAGGGCATCGTCGAACGATTACCCAGAATGACCGTGCAAGTCCAACTGTATCCGTAACATGTTTCCAATGTTTCATATTTACAACTGTTTATAAGTCAAAATTTAAATTTTAAAACTTAGCTTTAGTTTTAGAGTTAATTTTGTGTTTTTATTGTAGTTTATTTTACAATATTTATATTTAAATCACTATGAATAAATATATACACAAATTATTATTTATTTATAAATAAATCATTTTACTTTATTATAAAAAGCGAAACGTTGCGAGGCTACGGTGGCCGTGTCCGATTCATAGAGAGCATCTATGTCCGATTCACATGCAGAGAGACTTATTAGCTCACAAGAAACAACATTCCTTCGAAATACCACTCCGGCTGTGTTCTTCTATAAATAAAACATAAAACATCATCTGATTTTTGTTAGATATTTAATAGTATAAATAATAAAATAAATTGCTATGAAGTTAAAAATCTATCTTAGAAATATGAGATGATAAAATTCTATATAAAAACTTTTAGAAAATACGCCGTTTAAAACGCGCACATAAAAACCGAGCAATAATATCGCTGTAAAATAAAAAGGTCAAAAAAAAAGAACATTATCAACTGTCCGATGTCGTAGCAACGGTAAGATGCAAAAGGATTAACCTTTCCAGTTAAGTGCTAGACTCTAATCCCAAAAATATGATATTTGTTTTGCCAAGATTTGACAAACTTTGATCAAAATTTACTATTTTAAATGTGAATTCTCCCTTAAAATATACTTTTGTCATGTGTCAAACCCTCAATTTCTCTGTTTTCGTTGAATATGTACACCCTCGTACAACCTCTTTCAAACGATAGAGCTAAGTAATTAACACGTGTCAGGCTACACTTATCTTTACTACTTTTAAAAGCACAGTTTCGTCCTCCGTACGTTCACCCCGTGCCCTCCCACGTCGCACCGTCCACCCCGTGCCCTTCCACATCGCACAAAACTGCCGCCATCCATTCCGCATATCTTAACAGGTTAATTCAATTAACGTTCAATCAAAGACTCAAGTGGCTTCATAGTCCAGTGGATAAGGGCTTCTTCTCTCTAGAGAGGTTCTAGTTTTGAATCTCCTGTGAATTATGTTTGCAAATTTTTTAGCCCGTGCATTAACAACAAAATATTGTCACCTAAATTTATGTTTATGGACGAAAATATTTTATTTGTATTTAAAGTTTATGACTAAAAATATTTTATTTATGAATAAAGTTTATGTATATTTATGTGCATAGTTTATCGATGGAAAATTTTATTTATATATAATGTTTATGGATAGAAACATTTTATTTATTTAGAAAGTGTATCGATGGAACCTATTTTTCATATATATATAATTTCGATTATAAATTTAAATTTTTTGTTCACTTTTATTTGATAAGAGAACCTAATCTAAGAAAAAAATTCTAAGAAGGTTTCGTACCAAATATGAGAAATTACAATTTTGGATGTACGAAAGCTTTATGCTGCCGAGTATATAATATTCTGGCTGTTGTCATTTGGGCTCTTTTAAAAACGATTAGGATCGGTCGTAACCCATGCCTGTTGCAATGGCGCCTCAAAACACTACATAATTAAGCACAATGACTTATTGTTAGACTATTTTTTTACTTTTGTTGTTATGCAATCATCTATTTAATTTAACAAACATCATTTTTCTTTGTTTCAACGCAAAAAATTAGTTCATCCCAGCCTTAATACTACTATGTTACTTTGTGTTTTTATGTATAATTATTTCTAAAGTTTATTTCTGTTGGTTAGTTTTAGTATATTATGAATAAAATTTATGCTTTAAAATATCTAATATAATATCTTTAAATGTAATTCCGTTGCGAAGCGTGAACATATAAGTACTGTTAGAAGCAGGAGCTTATTTAAATAGTTTCAGCTCCATGCGAAATGAGAGCGGATCAAGTGATTTAAAAAACAAGTGATTTAGAAAGATGAACCAGGTACGTGGAGCTGAGATCGAGCAGCTGTACAACTCAATTCCAGACTTCACTTTTAGGGATCGAAGAGGCAAAACCCTATCAAAGAGGCTACCAAGGAGAGGCTCAGAGAGCCAGAGGCGAAGGAGAGACGAGGAGGCAAGAGAGACGTGTGTGGTGGGAAACAAGATCATCACGCACCCGGCTCCCGCCGCGTAGCGTCCAAACTCCACATGGCGCGCGCTATCCACTGATCAGCGCCGCCACCCCCCTCCATCCCTCCCCTCCCTCGGTGTCACGTCCCCAGCTCCCCGATCGCCAGTTCACTTCGCCATGGCCCCCGCGGCCGCCGCCGCCGCCTCATCCACGCTGCTCCGCGCGGGGACCTTCTCGACCGCCCGCTCCGGCCATTGCCTCCCCACGAGGGTAGCCGCCGCGAGCAGGACGCCGGCGGCTGCGCGTTCTCCTGCCACCACCTGCCTCTCCGTCGGGGCGAGGAGGCGGGGAGCCGAGGCCGTCCGCGCCTCCGCAGGTGGCGCGGCGCCCGCGACGTCCCTGCCGGCGGCGCTGCTGTTCGACTGCGACGGCGTGCTGGTGGACACGGAGAAGGACGGCCACCGCATTTCCTTCAATGAGACATTTGCCGAGGTCCGCTTCCTTCCCCCCACTAGTTTTTTGGGTTTTGGTGTCGCTTATGTTAGGTAGTTCCTGTGATCGATGTCTTAGTTGTTCATGATGGACTGAATTTATTTCTGTGGAATCATGAACCTAAATCTTTCCAAGGTGTTGAGTAGATGATAGTATGATACCTAGTAATTGATTTATTTCTTACCTTCCGTGCACATTTACATTTCGACTCTGTTTACCAGATTAGCATATTTTGCTAAAATAAAGTTAGTTATGTTCAATTGGTCTGTTTATTCATCGGCCATTGCTTTTCTAGCACATTGCACCACTTGCGATTTGTGAAAGACTAACATTCTTGCTAAACTTTGCCATAGTTGAGGTGACCGACTTCTTCACCACGACTGTGGTTTGCCACATATATATTGGCAGAGATAGTTTGTTAGGTATGGGTATCGGGGCATATCCAGTGAAAATGGGATGACTGTTGAAAATGGTACACTGCAATTTCTTTCACCTGGCTCAAGATTCAGTTGCTGTTGTTAATCTTCCTAGAGTGGAAATGAAAGAGTGACCTCCGAATTTTGTACTTAAAACTAAAAACTGTAATACACTTTCCAACCGAAATTATTGTGTCAACACAAAATATAACAGACAGCTGTTAAACAATGAACTTGTTTGCTTTATGATGTACCCTCAACTACTTACTGACATAACAAAATATAATACACACACACATACATACATACATATATGTACTGAAGTGTATGTGCATGTATTGTTGTTTACAGAGGGAATTAGGTGTGAGCTGGAATGTTGAGCTGTATGGAGAACTGCTCAAAATAGGTGGCGGCAAGGAAAGGTTAATCAACACTCTAGTGTTTTCTTTCAGTTTTAGACCTACCAAAATCCTGACCATTCATTTGCATGCCTAACAGGCATGTCCCCAAAACATGTTTTTGTCAATATGTAGTTTGTGCCCATCTAGGCTTACATCTAGTTATCAACCTGTAACTGTAAGAAAAGAAGTGCTGCTCTGTTACTGTGTCAGCTTACATATTTACAATCTAGTCACTACTGTCAACACATAAATGATAAAACAATAATGTTAACTACACACGACAAAAAAATTTCATGAATTTGCAATCCATCTCCTAATGATGTTGCATACATCTAAACAGTATGTGCTTTCCACAATCATTCACATGACAAATTTGCAATTTATTATGAATTCTGACTATTATCTTGACTGGTAGGGGAAGCATTAAGATGCATTTTACCGCTGGCATTTTACTAATGTTATCAAATTTTCAGTAATCAGTATCAAGAACCTTACTGTCATTTTCTAAGTTTATTGCTTCATGCTGATATAAAAAGGTTAATAAATATTGTCTCTGAGACAGCGATATCAAACCATTTGTTTGTTCTAACACAAAGAACATCATGGATTGTTTTTCACGTATCGGATGTCTATTCTTTTTCACAGGAACTAATAGTTATTATCTTAAGAAAAATGGTACAATTTAATTTTCACCAAAAGCATATCAAGATGTCCAGAATGAAGAAACATGATAAATCATCAAATTAGTGTACTTGTTCATTAATGGAAGATATTAGAACTCTCTTTTGGCAAAGGTGCTACTTAAAAAGCTACTCTAAGAATCATGGCTTTTATAGATTTGTGTTTTCCTGTAAAATAAAACCAAAATTTTGGTTGAATTTAACTGCAACACCTATTTCAGGATGACAGCGTATTTCAACAAAACAGGGTGGCCAGCTAAATCACCAAAGACTGATGACGAAAGAAAGGAGTTTATTGCTTCATTACACAAAAGGAAAACAGAATTATTCATGGCTCTTATTGAGAAGAAGTTGCTTCCACTCCGTCCAGGTGTTCAAAGGTCATAATTTTACATGAATTTGATGACTTTAGCAACTTAGTTCACTTTAAAAGTTCTAACACTTTGATACCCTGCTTTGCTACTTTACCACAAGTCATTTGAAATGGTCCTAACAACAAAATCAAAGTTATTATGTGTTGTGGATAGGCATTAGCCAACAAAAGTGATTGTTTATTTTTACCTCTCATTGGCATTCTACAAAATTTCATTATTTTTTCTTTCTTTGTGGGGAGGACCCCGGAATGGTCACCCAATTTCATTAAGAGGGGGAATGTACAATTATAAGGCACTGAGGCCGAAGGTTAGTTGTAAACATACAACCCGTGGCTAAGGCCATCAGCTAAGAACAAAAGCAAAAACACTGCCAACCGGAGCAAGCATCAGCCAATGCCCGTCGGTTCCCGGACAAACTCCGCTGCCTTCCAAACGGAGATCTCCTCCATGTAATCTCTAAACCACTGCGGCGGTGATCTGCTGACATTATTGAAAATCCTTGCATTCCGTTCCTTCCAGAGCAGCCAGCATGCCAGCGCTACTGCCGAATCAAAGTTCGCCCTGTAGTGTTTCCGACAAAACTTGCGCGTCGTTGCCCACCACTCCGACAAAACTTATTTTTTCTTTCTCAAACTATGGATTCGAAGGGGTTATATTCTTGTTGTAGCCAAGCTAATTTTCTTCACTGGAAAACTAAATGCACCTTACAAATATATTGTTTCTTGTACTTACGACTATAACATGATATCGTGACAATGATTGAAACAAGTTTTAAATAAGTAACTGCACAGTTTTACTTTCTGTTGAGGAAGTCTGTGTTTCACTGTTTCATGCATTAGGAAGATACACCAATCCATTTCTAAAATAGAATGTTGAATTTACTAACTTTGAAGTAAGCTGGAGTAAATTTGTGTAAGGTCAGTTACCTAGATTTTTTAATTACAATTTACAGGTTAATTGATGAAGCCCTAGGAAAAGGGGTGAAGGTTGCAGTATGCAGTACATCAAATGAGAAAGCTGTAAGTAATACAGTATTTTCCACACTAAACGTACTTTTATGAAGTTATATTGTCAGGATTGGTAATAACTGTTGTTGACATTTTTTATGAAATTTTCTTCCAAATTTTTCATAAGGAAATACTAGAATGATTTCTTAGAAAAACTTAATATATATTATGCTGAAGACTGTTTAAATAGTTACTACATGTTAATGGTAGCTGTGAACTTGTATGCAAAACAATTCAAATATTTATGCTTGACTGAGTGCAGGTTTCAGCAATTGTTTCATGTTTACTGGGCCCTGATCGTGCAGAAAAAATTACCATCTTTGCTGGGGATGTGGTTCCTCGCAAAAAACCTGATCCAGTAAGTTATTTTTTAATCAATAAATACATTCTATCAAACAATATCCTATCTAGTTCTTCAAGGGAAGAAAACATTTTGAAGTGTATAGAGCATAAAATTATAAACTAATCAGACAGTTGAAAACACTAATATTCTATCAGTTGTGTAATGTGTTGTACCATACTATGCTCAATCTTAAAAGGAAAATTATTTATTTTGCATCACTGGAACCACATGATTATCGGTTAGGTACTTTCTGCCTTCCAGTTTCCAGATTGGTTGTGTTGAAAAAAAAAATACTATGTTCGTAGCAAGCACAGTGCAACCAAACCCTGAAAAGAAATAAAGAGTGCTCATCAGCAGCAGTGGTGCAAGTGCTGTACCTCAGAGGTCGTTATTTATTTATATGAATATGGTCCAGGTAGTACCTTCTTAAAGTTACTGGTTCATATGAAATCATGTTAGTTTAATTTTACTTTTGTTGGATTGGTGATGATTCCTTCAAAATGATCCTTGCATTTAATAGTATGATCTTTTTAGGAAGACTCTAACTCTTCCTTTTAACCAAATTCACTTACTTTTGCCAATGTAGGAAGTAGTTAACTTTTCTTGTACAATACGTGTTACAATTGGATTCCAGGATTTCATTACTCATGAGAGAGTATGTGTTCTTTTTGCCTTTGCAGGCAATCTACATACTAGCATCCACCACACTTGGAGTCGATCCATCTAGGTAATGGATGCTTGGGTTTCTTTCTATTGTTCTGAGTACGAATGCTTATTGGTTGTTAATACAGACTTGCTGATTAACAAATTAGCTTGGATAACTGTAAATTATTCTGTGCTAACTGTCATAAATTGTTAAAGAATAATAATCATGTCCTTTAACATTATATTGTAAGTTGTTTTTTCATAAATGGTTTCTGTAAGTAATCCTAGATTACTTTTACAATTAAAAATCATAAAGTTTTCTCAACATGTGATATATTTTGTAATAAATGCCATTTTTGTCAACATTTTAATAGTATTTCAGTTTGCTGACACATTTTATTCTTGGATATTTAGCTGTGTTGTTGTTGAAGACAGTACCATTGGGCTTGCAGCAGCCAAAGCTGCTGGTATGAAGTGTATCGTCACAAAAAGCGGGTAATAATTTTCTCTGTGAAATATTTCAGTTGCATCAAATCACTTTTGCATGATAATTGGCATGCTATTCCATAATAAAGATGTGTTGATCTCTTCTGGGTGGAAACAAAATTTTGACTTTTACTGGAAATTCAGCACCACTTTTTTGGTGGAGCCGGGTCATTTATTTCCATACGGGTATTGTTTTTGCAAAAAAAGTGGCCTTTTCAAGCTTCATGCATGGCCGATGTATATGAAACAAGCATTACCTGCATTTCTTATGGCATGATAGAAGTTAGGTTATGGCTACTTCAATGGTGTAATGCAATTGCAGAGCTTGACTACGACTTAGGAGAATGCGTGTACAGGCTATACATGTGGAACACTGACATTACAAACTAAACAGAGGGTGTAGAATCTTGGGCCATTTATGGTCCCTGTTGTGTAGTGTTGTGGTATTAGTCATTTGTGGGAGAGTTTAGGAAGGTTGGGGCCATCATTTATACTCACAATTTCCAACCATGATTCATCTGGGATTAGTTTCATAGTTCTGTATGTAAATATCATGCGTGTTGCCTCATACTACCTCCGTTTCATATTGTAAGTCTTTCTAGCCTTGTCTAAATTCATCAATTGATGGATGTATATAATTTATATACATGTCTAGATTCATTAACATCCATATGAATCTAGCCAAGGCTAGAAAGACTTATATTGTGAAACGGAGGGAATAACATTTATATAACAAAAAAATTGCTGAATGTATTATGTCCTACAGAAATGGTGTGAATGGGAAGGGAAAAATAACAATGGTTTGGATAACATACCAAGGAAATAGCTGGCTGCTTGTGAATAGTGCGAATTTGTTCAGGAGATAAGGTACTTCTAAAAATGACAAAATTGATCACCAAATCCATCTGAATAATAGGTGTTAATAAAAATTGTCTACTGGAAGAAGCAAACAAAATAAGAAGGTGCGCTTTCAGTAGTGCACATTTTGATTTTTACCCTGCGTGGATGAAACTATGAACAGAATTTACTAATCTGTGTTGCATACATACACACTGACATAGAGAATGTTATCGATATAACAAACATGTTGCCATGTCTTGGGAATCATTTGGGGGATACTGTGAGGGTATATCCAAGTTGGTCAATTGTAACCATAGGAGTGGTGAATGGCAAGGTTGATTACCAGGCTTGTGAGACTGATGTGCACATTGCCACCATGGCAATCTGCACCTACGGCTGAGGCGAACCACCACACAGAAGATGGTGTTACCGCTTACAGAGCGGGGGAGTCCAGGAGGTGATTAAAACACAAAATCAAAGATTACATTAAATCCCTGGTCTGCTTGACTTCCTCTTCAGTTAAACATCAGGATAAATCAGTGCAACTTGGAAGGCTAAAACCCAAAGTGCATACCCCCACACCCACCGCCCAAAAATAAAAACCTTCTTGAACTTCATAATCAGGACAAATAGTATTCAGTGGTTGCTGTATCTGCTCACAAAATTCTATCTTGAATGGTAGACCTCTAGGTTGCACCTGAATATGTCCTCCATGTGGTCCTATGGAAATGTGTTGTTATAATATGTAGTGAACCAAACAAACCAGGAAAGCATTTGCTTTTGTATGTACAAACAAAAAAATTGCAATATATTCAGGACATATAAAATCTAAAAGTAGAAAAATACTTATATGTTCTCAAAACTTTCATCATCCCTTGTGTATCGCTCCATTCCCCATGACATTAAGATAACTGAGCGGTCATGCAGATTTTTGTTGTTGATGAGTAATTAATCCTAGTAAAATAAACTATGTAGAATGTAGTATAGCCGGATTCTCAATTCAGATTCGAATAGTTTGCAGCTAGATTTCATTAGACGTACCAATAGTGACAGTATTATGTCTTGTTATTTTTATCCACCTTATACTGTCTTCTCGTTTTATTCACTCCTATGCTATTATTTGAAAACCTAGATCTGTTGGATTTTAATGTGACCATTTACCAACTATAGTAGTATCGTGTCTTAATTCTTGATCTACTGTGCATTAGCTAATTAAATAATTAGTTGGATATATACATGACAACTCTGGGAGCTCATGTTATTGAAATAGGTATTTATGCTATTCGCCGTTGCTTTCTTCTGTTCTGATTTTTTCAATCTAAATTAAGAAAAGAACACGTGAGAATTGTACACCTCATGTTCCAAGTTCCAACAAAATTTGTGATATTATGTGTTTTGGGTTCTTTACAGATACACTGCAGAAGAGGACTTTGGGACAGCTGATGCTGTGTTCGATTGCATTGGTGACCCTCCAGAAGTTCGCTTTGATTTGGAGTTCTGCGCCAACCTCCTCCAGACACAATTCGTAAGCTGAAGAAGCAAACGGCCAATTTCACCGATATCGTATAAATCCTACTAGTATATAAATTGTTGCCCAAGTTTGTGAAAAGTGGCAATGGTCTCCGTAAAGTTGCTAATACAAAAGTCAAAAGGAACAACGCTGTTTTACATGTAATTGAACATCATAAAGCCCCAAGTTTTATGGTTTAGTCGCTTGGCATGCTGATCCGGCTAGTGCCCTTGAGCACGCATTTTTGGGTTAGTTTGAACTGGAACTTTGTTTTGGTAGTGTCATGGTTCAAACCATCTATAGGTTTGTTTTTTGCCATCTTATAGATGATAGTAGGAGTTTTAGAGGAAAATGGGAGGAATTGATCAACCCCCACCCCCCAGGTTGGAGTAGAACGGTATAGAAAATTGGAGGAAATTTCCCTCCGGCAATCTTTTTCCTAGTAATTCTGTAGGAATTGAAACTATCTCTCTCCTTTGAGAAGTGCAGGACAAACCAATACACGTGACTTCAAACGATCATAATTTAAACACTCGTAAAAAAACTACTATGTCCGTTTCACAATGTTAGAATCGCAATGTAAGACTTCTAATCTTGCCTAGATTCATATGGATGCTAATAAATTTAGACATATATATAAATTATATATATTATCAATTGGTGAATTTATGCAAGACTAGAAAGTCTTATCATATGAAACAGAGATAGTATAATCTCGTGTTTTGCATATGCAATCCTATCAATGCCTATATTTTTTCTAAATCCATGCGTTCTAGACTCCAAAAAGAAATTCTTTCACCGATTGATCATTCATATCGTTATTTGGATGATTATCCAAAACAGATTCCCTATGTATATCAGTTATTACTTCACTAGATTCATATTACATCATCCATATATATTTTATTAATATTTTATAACCATCTTTTCTTATATTGTTATTGTTTTCTACTCTTGTGATAAATATTGAGATATGGAGGACAAAGAACAACCATATTTAGAGTCTCTTTTCCAATATAGATGATCATCTATTTTTTTAGGACGAGATGAAGTATATACTAAACCAATATTTTTCCCCTCACATACTCCATCTTACAATATAGGATGGGATGGAGTATATATTGAGGATGCTCTTATATGTGTATCAACCTAAAGCCCTTATATGATGCTATATCCACCTAATCAAACTAAAATGAACTACCTCATTCATTTCACATATGTTCCTTATTTATTATAAATGGTTAAATATATGTTAAAAAATCAACGATGTTAAACATTATAAAATATGAGAGAGTATATTAAATTTTTCATAAAAAGGAAAACTACGAAGACAAGGTTTGTAGGTAAAACCTTATAGCGCTGACTGTTGCATTTGAAACAGAGAACGATCACACCCATGGAGTAAGCTAAGGATGCGACCACGAATCTAAAAAACAATAGTAGAGTTTCAGTCCTATTTCCATTCATCTTTGACATAAAATTTTAGAAATGACTTAGTGGGGCTTCCATAGACCTAACAGGGGTAGTGGGACCTCGAGCCCCACTGCCTCTGTGATGATACAATCACATACGTCAATCTAACCATATCCTAGAGCATGCATTCACATTCACCAAATGATATCGATTCAAAATACTCGTGGAATCATGGTACACTTCCCCCTTAGAGATTTTCAAAACTTCGTTGATTTGAAAACAGCCGGGGTCTCATGCTTGTAACTTAAGTTCATCTTATACTATTCATTGCTAGAAACAAAACCACATATACCAAGCTACACTTAGCAATCAACACTACTAATATCGGAGTAACCACTAGACAAAACATTATGATATGGAGAGGCTAAGATAGCAAAAATTGACATTTTCTATCGTGTAAACTAAAAAAACATTCGAGTACGATAACATGGATCGTTATTTCTCAACATGCAAAGTAGCAGAAGCAAAGTAAGAATACCTCAATACGATAATCCGATAAAGTGTGCGCCCACATAGAGTAAATAGTCGATATTAGAAACCCAATCATGTTATCTGTGTGTGAATGTCTTCTTCTCACGCAATTGTCTCCTCGTGTTCCCACTCTGACCAGTGCTACAATATATCAATGTCTCTAATAGTATCCATACGTCGAGGAACGAAACATTAAGTGTGAGTATGCTAGAACTCCATGACCATGCGTAAATAGGGACCTAGTCACTCCAAAAAAAATCGTAGAGAAGTAGAAAACTTTGTCACTAAAAACAATAAACATGACTTATATTTTTACATATTTGCGCTAAAAAAATTTAAATAAGATAAATAGTTAACTGTGAAAGTGCATCAAACTCCCATAAGTGTGTTGTAAATGATTAATGATAAAATGCTTAAGTGACTAATGTTTTGAATAAGATAAATGCAAATAATGGTCTAAAATTGGTACAATGGATCGTGACTACAATGGTGATTTTCAAAGAAAGACAACGAAAGGATCTGACATCAATTTAAATTTATTTTTGGTTTGAATTTGAGTCCTAGAAAAGACGTATAGTCACGGGGGACTATAAACATTGTACCTTCAATACTATTAACGAAAGATCAATTTAGAGCTAAGAGAGACAAACTTGGCATAACACTTGCACACTCTGGTGAGTTATGATAGCCAATGATTGGAAGGTTTAGTTAGGATGACTAGAGGATCAAGTCGATTGGTTCAAGAAGTTCTTTAAAGTGTTGACCGGAGAGTTCGGGCTCCAGTGATTGGGTTATTATGTCTAATGGCTAGGTGACGTAGGGTGTGGGTTTAAAAGCTCCTTCACCCTCTAACTGTTTTTTTTGGCAATTCCACTTTTGTTTTTATCTCATCTAGCTTCCCTAGGGCACTTTTGAACATCTCCCACTTTGATATCTAGGGTGTGTTCTTGAGAGATTCGAAAGATTTAGGGGTTGCTTTTTGAGACGAAGAAGGCTAGGGTGATCATTGAGCTTTGAGGATTGATTGGGATATTGTTTGGAGCTTATTACTCTTGAAGAAAGACCCCTAGATGGTTAGGTGTCGCATGCGAGCATCCTTGAGCTACGGATTACCCCATAAAAAGTTTGTGAAGGTACACGTCGCTTTCACAAGGAAACGAGATAACTTGATCTTTGTGGTTGCTTAGTGAGGCTAGGGTCAATCGAGACCCTACTCTCCGGAGCTTCTCAGCGGAGATCCTAAAACTCCATATGTCCCTCTCTCTGTGATCTTCTTTATGCACTTGACTTTTTATGTTTCTAGTACTTATGACTTGGCATGCATAATTTCTATTGTGCTTTACTTTTCCTGCCCTACGTGGAATTACCTTTGTTTGAAAAATTCCTTAGCTAACCGAAAGCTCTAGTGTGTTTGACCAGAGGTCCTGACCAACTTTCTCGGCTTGACTGAAAAAGCTGACCAAAGCCTCCGACCCTAGAGATTGGAAGTTATAGTCAAAGTTGAATTTGATCGCTGCTGCTACGCATTTTCAAGAAGCCTATTCACCTGTCTGTAGGCTCTTCATCGGGATTTCAAAATATTACTTACTTATGTTTGATAATTCTTGTCGTTTTAGACAATGGAACTATCTTCTAAATCTATTTTTGACTATGATTTTCTATTAAAATATATATAAAAAATAAATAAATATTTTTTTATTAAAACAATTTTTATGACTCATCTATACATATTGACCTAGTGTTTTAAACTAAATATTTTAAAACCATTAATAGCCAAAGTTTTAAAAGTTTGATCACAGTCTTGTCTAAAACAACAAAAATTATGGAACAGGAGCTAGTATGTTTAAAAATCAACAATGCCATGTATTTTATTACGGAGCATGTATTATCGACTTACTTTTAGAATTTTGTTGAAAACCGAAACGATGTTTAAAGATTTTTCAGAAAAATGACTACGGGTTGAGCAAAACTTGCACTCTCTTCATTTTTTCTTCTGATTGCTCGGCAGCTCCCTCTCGACCAAACCGACTACTCGTAGGGTTTTAGGAGCCAGCACGCCGCCGCCGCCGCCGCCGCCGCTAGATTCTCGCAAGCGGCGATGGCCATGGCACGGCGTTCCGCCTCCCGCCTCCTCTCCTCGTTCCGCCCCTTCTCGCTTCTCCTCCAACCGCTCGATGACGCCCCCTCGCTTGCGGCCGCGGCGGCGGCCGCGTCGGCCCGCCGGGGGATGTCTTCGGCGTCGGCGCTGCGGGCGCGGGACGAGAAGGAGGTAGCGCGGTGGCGCGAGTCGATGGACCGGATGCGGAACATCGGAATCTCCGCGCACATCGACTCCGGGAAGACGACGCTGACGGAGCGGGTCCTGTACTACACCGGTCGGATCCACGAGATCCACGAGGTGCGTGGCCGCGACGGCGTGGGCGCGAAGATGGACTCCATGGACCTCGAGCGTGAGAAGGGCATCACCATCCAGTCCGCTGCCACCTACTGCACCTGGAATGGATACCAGGTCCATCAATTTTCATCTCTTCTGTCTTATCTTTCTAGTATATGATTTATTAACGCCGGATTGCCCGCTAGATCACGTTGTTTTTGGCTATTGATCGGAAACTGCTTGCTCTCTCTCTCTCTCTCTCTCTCGTGTTTACTCATGTGCTTCCTTGTATGGATATCGGTTTCATTTCATTTTGCACTCTATGCTTAAATTTTGTTTATATCACTTTAATGTCTGATACTCACTCCGTTCCAAAATATAATCATTTCTAGGATTCAAATTTTGTACTACAATATAAGCATTTCTCTCATGATTCCAGAGCCAATCAGATGCTTAGAAATGAAATCTAATTAATTCAAAATTCAGAAATTAACCACTGACGTGACTAGAAGGGAATCCTTTGACATCTCCTTAGTATATGCTAAAAATCCTAGAAATGCTTATATTTTGGAACGGAGGTAGTAAATTACTATTATGTCATTATGTATCAAAATGCTCAGAAGCTACATGTATTATGATTTTTGGATCAGTCTTAGATTGCATTTTGAGTTTTGGTATAAGTATTTGAAAGTGAAACCTCAATATACGATTTTATGCAGGTTAATATCATCGATACTCCAGGTCATGTGGATTTCACCATTGAGGTTGAAAGAGCGCTTCGTGTTCTTGATGGTGCTATACTTGTGCTATGTAGTGTTGGTGGTGTACAAAGTCAATCAATTACTGTTGATCGGCAAATGAGAAGATATGAAATTCCAAGGGTTGCATTTATCAACAAGTTGGATCGTATGGGGGCTGATCCATGGAAAGTTCTCAGCCAGGTGACCATCAACTCTACTTTGATCTTTTTTTGTTGACACATGTTTCCATTGTGGCGATACAGAATTTCTCAAGAACATGATACATCAATATAAATAAGAAACTTAGAGAGGATTGAGAGAGTAAGAAAACAAATATACTGTAGAAAGTATAAGAATTTTCAAAAGAAGGAAAATATTTTAGGAAAACCGAATGGAAGATACATGCTAACTGAAAAATGATGGGAAAAACAAGAGTAACGCTACCAAAAAAAAATCAAGATGAACCTTTTTTTATTTGACATCGTACTGGACTTTCAAATGAGTGATGATGGGCTGTTGTATCAGAATTGTATCAGAAGTGTTGGTGCTGAAATTCCCAATACTCAGCTGATGGTATATGAGAGCAAGGTTTCTGAAACTGGTTAGGCAAGAATTACCAATGCCCATGCGGTAACTGGTTGGTTAACACCCGATGTCTGATTTTACCAGACTAATATTCAATGACAGTTTACCAGTAATCATATCCTTCTGGCCTTAACTGCCCCTAACAGTTAATGCATATACACAATGGTTTGGACTTTGGAGGAGTTTCAGCGCACCAGAATCTATCCATCTTGATGCATTCTGAGATATCCTTAGGGGTGTGACTGTAAGAGGCATACTTACGCTGTATTTTAAAGTTCTGAAGCCATTTTCCTCAGTGAACAGAAGTCCATCTAGCATTCCATTCCATTTCTGAAGTGTGCATTGGTTGATCTGTGCAATGATGCAGTGCAGCCATCAAACACACGTTAACAAAAGAGACTTGTGTAAATTACTGTGGTGAAGCAGGATTGACCTAAAATCAAACGAGGGCCAACTTAATTGGAGCAATGCTTGCTTAGAACTTTATCAGAAGAGGCTAGTATATAAAAAAGTACAATTTGTTTTTTTTATTAACAACCTATGAGTGGATGGAAGGATAAATACCCTCTTTGGAGCCAAGGAGATCTCTGGCACTTCTCTTTTCATTACCTTTTACTGGAAAAATGTAGTTATACTTGATAACAGATGTGTTTGAGACCTCTGGCACTTCTCTTTCTGTTACCTTTTACTGCAAAAATGCAGTTGATACTTGATAACAGAAGTGATGTGTTCGAGGTGTATGGAGTTGCAACATTGCCCTTTTGTTTTGATTTTGTTTGTTGACATTATTCAAAATGGTAATGGAGCAACCTGGGAGCCTTTACTTTTTCTCCTGTATAACCTTATTAGTATCTACCAATTGTTTTAGCACATGTATGATGCTACATGGGCCATGATTACACTTCAATAATACAGTTCTTGTGGTGAAACGACTGCAAAGCACCATTTACCTTATTCCACATGCATTATTTTTCCTGATATTTTGTTCCAACTTATTACTAGTTCCTTTAACTGATTTATTTTGGGTCTTAACATTCCTTTGCTTTTTTCTGATGAAGGCATTTCACAGTAATATGTTGTCATTTCCATGACTGACTGTTTCTTTATTTTTTTATCTTTGCTATTGAAGGCACGTTCCAAACTTCGGCACCACAATGCAGCTGTACAGGTGCCTATAGGATTAGAAGAAGAGTTTGAAGGCCTTGTGGATCTTGTGGAGCTGAAGGCTTATAAGTTTGAGGGTGGTAGTGGGTGTGTCCCTGTTCTTTACTAGTCCTTCAACCTGAATGCTATGTGCATTTGAATATTTCAATGACATGCCTGAACTCATGTTTAATGTGCAGCCAGAATGTTGTTGCATCTGATATTCCATCCAACATGCAAGACTTAGTCATGGAGAAGCGACGTGAACTTATTGAAGTTGTTTCTGAAGTAGATGATCAACTTGCTGAAGCTTTTCTCAATGATGAACCGATACAAGCTAATGAACTCAAGGTTTGTTCATCATACTTTAATTTGTTCATATACAATAATTTTACTCTGCCCATTTGACATGTTTTTGTTGTTTTTTATTGTTACATGGATATATAATATACATGGAATTATATATTAAACAGTACTTAAATGCCCGTGTATTGCAATGGATCTCAAATGAATGTTACTATAAAATGTAACTAGAAAGGAATCGTCCCTATGCAGAGTATCATTGAAGACCAATCAGCTTTCCAGGCTGCATCCAAACGTCCAATTTTTGACTACATCGAAAACACCATAAAAGATCCATTATGCATAATTTTTTATTTATGTTTGTACTCTATTCATATTTACATGATGTTATCACCCTAACACTATTAATTTCTTCAAGAGTTCTTTGTGCGTAGTTTAAAGTCTTTGGAATATAGAATGGTTTAGCAATTTACACACTGTAAAAAGACTGCCTCCCCAAATGTTTCGGTGACCGATGGAAACCTTTTGCAAAAACACACAGTTTAGCCGTTCATGAAGTGTGCGCGCAAAAGCCGAGGGGAAATCTAAGAAAAAACTGAGAAAAGAATGCAGCCTAAGAGCAAACCTAGTGATATTTCTCATGCATTCCAAGAGACTAACTAATCCTACTACCCTAGTTAACATTTTTATGTGGGTCCCAATAGTAGATGAGTGGAGGTGAAGGATGGCTAGTTTAGTTTGGCTAGCAAAACTTAACTAGCTAGTGAGCCCATTTGGCTAGTGGAATGGCTACCCGAGACAAATAGCTAGTCTCTTGGATGTGTTTTTTTTTTGCTAGACTAGCCAAAATCTAAGATAGCTTGCACGATGGCTTGTCTCTTGGAGATGCTCTAAGGGTATAACGGGGCATGGTGTCAAGTATTCTCCTTGAAAACGTAAAACCTCATATTGATAAGCAAGGAAACCATACTTTATTTATGATCTGAAGGGGTACAAAATTCACATCCTACCATCAGACCCTAGATAATCATGTGACGAGTCAAATGCATAGACGTGTGTAGGACCCCACCCCCGTGGATGAGAAAGATATGGATATTCATATATTTATTTATGGAAATTGCTCGAATTAAGGGCAGTGTCACTGATCAAAACATTTGCAAGAGTAAGTACATATATAAGCAGAAGATTCGTCTGAAAAGCTGTTCCAGCTTAGAGGTGGATCATGACACCAGGGATAAGTATGGATGAAAACCAAGTATTTAAGTGTGTAGTCTTCTACCATGCTGAAGGATTGTTATGGTTCAGTGGTGGAGACTAACATTGGTCAGTCCTGGAGCTGAGCAATGTGCACTTGGCCAGCCATTTTATATTTTCAAAATTATCATAATGTTTGATATGGTTTAAATGGGATAAACCTATAGGGTGCTCAAGCTCTAATTGCCCAACGCTTGTCTCCGTCCCTAGTTATGTTGTCCCTGTCCCTTATACAAGCTGTAAAAATGATTATTAAATTTATGCAATGCACATTTATTTGTTGGAAAGTGATTATTGTTTTTATTATAACTACCCACAACATTTTTTGTGTGTTAGATTAATGTATTTGGAAGTGTTGGATCCTACTGTAATGAACAGTGTTTTTTCTACACATTTTTTGAATGGTCAACATGAAAAATGGAGCAATTATGTGCTAAAAGATATTTACATACTACCTCCTTCCTAAATATAACTGTGTCTGGGCTATGTATCTAGACAAACACTTTCCAGGCACATGGCCAGAGGTACTGTTTAACCAGACTAACATGTTTAACATGCAGATTTATGTTTTTTTGCATGTGTTTGAACTTGATAACGAAAATTGTTAGTTTTTATATGATATTGTGTTGTAAATTTATTGACATGGGTTTCTGGTCACAAGATACCTTTTGATTGCACATCTACTTATTTTCCTAACTGTATATTTCTGAGGATTAGTAGAATATTGATAACTTTATGATTTAATCGTTAAAGGACTTCTGTACTACTTTTGTG
Organism: Oryza brachyantha; assembly: GCF_000231095.2. NCBI lineage: Eukaryota > Viridiplantae > Streptophyta > Magnoliopsida > Poales > Poaceae > Oryza > Oryza brachyantha. The sequence continues at coordinate 17,813,811 of NC_023165.2, forward strand.
TTGATGTCATATTTCATTTTGCCAGGCAGCTATCCGAAGAGCAACAGTAGCACGGAAGTTTATACCAGTTTACATGGGAAGTGCATTCAAAAATAAGGTTTGTTTCTGCTCGTTTCTGGCCTTCTCTGATTTTTTATTTTAATATTGTTTGTCCTGCCACTGATAATGGAATATCCTAAATTCCTTCTGTGCTAATAGAAGTTAGTTCTTAAGCTGAGTTGAATTCCTAATGATGTCTAGACGTAATACTAGTGTGGAAAGCTTCTTGTTTCTCAGTTATTATCTATGTATAGCAACCATGGGAACAAGAAAAATAACAACTGTGAGATTTTCTATAAATTACATGCTGGGTGTTTCACTGCTTGCATGAGCTTATGTTCTAACTGGTTTTGCAGGGTGTCCAGCCGCTTCTTGATGGTGTGCTTGACTATCTACCTTGTCCAATGGAAGTTGAAAACTATGCACTTGATCAAAACAAATCAGAAGAGAAGGTAATATAAAATCTCTGTGATATATTTAATAGGCAACTGTGGTACAGATTGCTTTGTTTGTGTGCTTTAGAACAGTCTTAATCTCCCACTAGCTATTCTATCAAGTTGAAGTGAAGATGGACTGAAAAATTGGTTACGTGTAGGAAGGCCAAGATTTTTTTTGCATGTACTGATCATTTGTGCCATAGTTTCCGTTATTCACTTATTTGTAATAACGAAGTTATTTTTTACACTTGAGGGTACTTTTGCTTCAATGGTGAATTATTATTGTCTTGATATCAGGTTTTATTGGCTGGAACTCCTGCTGAGCCACTTGTGGCATTAGCATTTAAGCTGGAGGAAGGTCGGTTTGGTCAACTGACATATCTAAGGTATGTGATATCTACAAGCTGAACTTTTTGCAGTATCTCATGCTTTACTCTGAAGTGGAATACGCTGCTTTGAATTTATTACTGAACTAATCATTCCTTCATGTTTTTGTCATTCTAGAATCTATGATGGGGTTATACGGAAGGGTGACTTCATTTACAATGTGAATACAGGGAAGAAGATCAAGGTAAGACTTAATTCTTGAGATCACGCAAGGCAGCTGAAGCAGTCGGTAACTACCTTTATGTGGGATTTTTTAATAATCAAAGCGCTATTTCCTATTTTTAGGGGCTGTAAGCAATTATTGAAGGAATAAGTCTTGAGCTGTTTGGTCTTGGTCTTGTGGTGTCCTACCCTTGTTTTTTCAGCTTTCAGTTACTAGGACAGCATCTAGGACAGGTTGTTAGGATGCTCTAGGACACGTGGTTAGGATACTCTAGGACAGGTTGTTAGGATGCTCTAGGATAGTATCCTTTTAGGCTAGAATGCAGCTATAAATATGTATCCAACTTCCCCTCGGGATGTATGGCATTTGGTGATAAGTAAACAGAAAATTGCCCCAAGTTTGAGTGTCATCCTCTCACCAATGAGAGTAACAATTGAGATACTAACATCTGGTATCAGAGCCACACTTTCCTGTAGGTTGAACATCTCTTGCTCCTCCCCTTCCCAACCTCGAGTGAGCACTCAGCCACCACCAACAGCAGCACCACCGGCTGCTCCTCTTTCCCCTTTCCTCTTCCCTTCTCCACGCAGCAGCCCCCCGGAGGCGTGCCATGTCCGACGGACAGTCTCGGCGTTCGGGCGCCTCGAGCACACGACGTCAGTAGGACGCCGAGCTCGCTGCAGCGCAAGAGCGCAGGCGAGCAGCGGCACAGACCGCAGCAACAGCAGCAAGGGCAGCAAGGCTGGCAGCAGCGGAGTTGGCGGCGATCAGGGCGGAGACGGAAGCAGAGGAGGCAGAAGATGCAGCACGTGCGGCGGAGGCTGAGGTTGAGACCTTGCGCAGCAGCATCAACGGCTCCATCGTCGGCGACATCACCGCCGACAGGGACCTTGAGGAGCTGGCGAGAGGAAGGGCGCGGGAGCGGACAGCACGGTGGGCAGCAGCCCACCCTCATGGCGGCGGCTGTCCAGGGGACCGCGCACCCGCCGACGGCGCCCCAGGCGAGGGCGCGTGCGGCAACGGTAGCCCAGATGGGCGCAGGCATGCCAGCAGCAACCCAGAGAACGCACGCCGCGGCGGCTATCCTCCCGGTGATGGCGGCCGGATCTACGGGGAGCGCGGCCCTCACAGGCAGCGCGACTCTCCCTCCCCTAACCGGCGCCATGGCTACCACAGCATCCAAGCGGTGGTTAGGGACTTTGGTCTCGGTGGTGGGTGGCCTACCCTCACCAAAACCAACTACATCGAGTGGGCTGCGGTGATGAGGGTGAGGCTCCAGGTGCGGCACATGTGGGAGGCAGTTCGGTATGGCGACATCGACTACGATGAAGACAGACGGGCGCTGGATGCCCTCATCACTGCAGTTCTGTCCGAGATGCAGTTCTCGCTTTCGCAAAAGCGGACTGCCAGGGAGGCCTGGGACGCCATCGCTGTGGCACGCATCGGCAGCGACCGCGCCCGCAAGAGCACGCTGCAAGCACTCCGCAAGGAGTGGGAGAACCTGGCCTTCAAGCCAGGTGAGGACATCGATGGTTTTTCCCTCCGTCTCAACACTCTGTTGCAGAAGTTGGTGCAGTACGGCGACAACACCTACAACGAGGAGAGAGCTGTCGAGAAGCTCTTCCGCTGCATCCCAGAGAAGTACAAGCAGATCGCCCGCTCCATCGAGTCTCTGCTGGACCTCTCCATGATGACGATCGAGGAGGCGATTGGCAGCCTTAAGGTCGTCGACGGCGATGAGCCACAGCCCCTCTCCGGGCCCATCACCATTGGCGGGAAGCTCCATCTCACTCGGGAGCAGTGGGAGGCCTACCAGAGTGATGGGAAAAAGGGGGAGTCTCGGTGGGCGGCCGCAAGCGCGGCAATCTGCGCAAGGGACGCGGAGGCGTCCAGGTCAGGCTGCGAGGACGCATCCGGGGTGGAGCCCGCGGAGGCGTCCAGGGCGGCACCACCAGTTACCGCAGGCCGACGCGAGACGACGCCTGCCGCAACTGTGGCAAGTCTGGCCACTGGGCCAAGGACTGCCGACAACCACGACAAGGCCAGGCCAACGCCGCACAAGTGGAGGGGGAAGAACCGGCCCTGCTCTTGGCACACGCAAGCATCGAGCTATCTCCAGCGGCACCGGCCGCATCGGCTTTCCTCCACCTAGAAGAGCCGAAGGCACGTGCCCTTCTTGGCGACGACTCCAACAACGACAAGACTGATGGATGGGTCCTCGACACCGGGGCCACCCATCACATGACCGGCCGACGGGAGTTCTTCACCGAGCTTGATCCCAGCGTCCGAGGCTTCGTCAAGTTTGGGGATGCCTCTGGCGTGGATATCAAGGGCACCGGCTCCGTCATCTTCACCACCAAGTCCGGCGAGCACAGGCTGCTCACCGGAGTCTACTACATCCCCGCGCTGAGGAACTCCATCATCAGCATTGGACAGCTGGAAGAAGAGGAAGGCTCATGCGTGGTGATCAAGAACGGAGTTATGAGGATTTGGGATCGGCGCAAGATCGGGGAGCGCCGTGGTCGCCTCCTTGTCAAGGTAACCAGAGGCAACAACCGACTCTACATCCTCAACGTGCAGGTAGCACAACCCGTGTGCCTCGCCGCCCGCCGGGATGACGAGGCGTGGCAGTGGCACGAGCGCTTCGGCCATCTCCACTTCGAGGCCCTGAAGCGACTCAGTACCAAGGAGATGGTGCGGGGCATGCCATGCCTTGACCACATGGAGCAGTTCTGCGACGTCTGCGTGTTGACGAAGCCGAGGCGGCTCCCCTTTCCTCATCAGACGAGCTTCCGAGCCAAGGAGCGGCTCGAGCTCGTGCACGGGGATTTGTGTGGCCCGGTGACTCCGGCCACACCAGGAGGACGACGCTTCTTCTTGCTGCTCGTTGACGACCTCTCCCGCTACATGTGGGTGACAGTCCTCGGTAGCAAGGGAGAGGCTGCGGACGCCATCAGGCGCACGCGGGCTGCTGCGGAGGCGGAATGCGGCCGCAAGTTGCGCATCCTGCGCACCGACAATGGCGGCGAATTCACGGCGGCTGACTTCGCGTCGTACTGTGCCGATGAAGGTATTCACCGTCACTACTCTGCGCCGAACAACCCGCAACAGAACGGCGTCGTTGAGCGGCGCAACCAGACGGTTGTGGGGATGGCTCGAGCCCTCCTCAAGCAGAGAGGAATGCCGGCTCTCTTCTGGGGGAGGCGGTGGTGACGGCCGTCTACATCCTCAACCGCTCACCTACCAAGGCTCTCAATGGCAGGACGCCATACGAGGCTTGGCATGGGCGCAAACCATCGGTCTCCCACCTGCGAGTCTTCGGCTGCCTCGCATTCGCCAAGGAGCTTGGCCACATCGGCAAGCTCGACGACAGGAGCACCCCAGGGGTGTTCATCGGCTACACGGAGGGCTCAAAGGCCTACTGCATCCTCGACCCAGAGACACGTGTGCGCACGGCGCGCGACGTGGTGTTTGACGAAGGGCGAGGATGGACATGGGACACGACGGTGGACAACGGCTCTACTCCGACGTACGACGACTTCATTGTCGAGTACATCCACTTCAGGGAAGCTGGAGACGTGGGCAGCTCCCCTTCACCGAGCGTGCCTACCCCGGCCTCCGAGTCTCCAACTCCGGCACCCGCCATTTCGGCCGCGCCACGCTCTCGAGCCATGACTTCGGCTGCGCCGAGCTCTTCATCGACACCACCACAACCGGCAACCCCACGCACACCGACACCAACAGCCACCCCTCAGGGCATGTCCACACCAACACCAGCTCACGTCGAGCGCAGCCCGGTGCAGTTCGCTACTCCGCTCTCACATGATGAGGATCGCATCGATGCCTACCATGATGGAGAGCCCCTGTGGTACCGTACGATGGAGGACCTCCTCGGCGACCAGCCAGTGCCGGGACTGGTGCCTCATGACCTGGAGGAACAGTTGCACCTTGCGTACGACGACGGCGAGCCTCGGTCCTTCGCAGAGGCCGAGCGACACGCGGCATGGCGCGCCGCAATGAAGGCGGAATTGGCCGCAGTTAAGGAGAACCGCACCTGGGAGCTTGCTGACCTTCCTCATGGTCATCGTGCGATCTCTCTTAAGTGGGTGTTCAAGCTGAAGAGGGATGAAGCCGGAGCCATCGTCAAGCACAAGGCTCGCTTGGTGGCACGTGGCTTCGTGCAGCAGGAGGGGATCGACTTCGACGATGCCTTTGCCCCAGTGGCACGGATGGAATCTGTGCGACTCCTTCTTGCGCTGGCAGCTCAGGAAGGCTGGCGCGTCCATCACATGGACGTCAAGTCGGCGTTCCTCAACGGCGACTTGAAGGAGGAGGTTTACGTGCACCAGCCACCGGGTTTTGTGATCCCCGGCATGGAGGGCAAGGTGCTACGTCTGCACAAAGCTTTGTACGGCCTGAGGCAGGCACCGAGGGCGTGGAATGCCAAGTTGGATTCCACGCTCAAGAGGATGGGCTTCGAGCCAAGCCCGCACGAGGCTGCTATCTACCGGCGGGGAAATGGAGGAAATACCCTGCTGGTGGGTGTTTATGTTGATGACTTGGTGATCACCGGCACCAAGGATACGGAGGTGGCAACGTTCAAGGAAGACATGAAGGCCACTTTCCAGATGAGTGACTTGGGGCCCCTTTCCTTCTATCTGGGGATCGAAGTGCACCAAGATGACTCCGGGATCACACTTCGCCTACGCCAAGCGCGTTGTTGAGCTAGCTGGGCTCAACGATTGCAACCCAGCCCTCACCCCGATGGAGGAGAGGCTGAAGCTGAGTCGGGACAGCACGGCGGAGGAGGTGGACGCTACGCAGTACCGGCGTCTTGTGGGGAGTCTTCGCTATCTCACCCACACACGGCCGGACCTGGCGTTCTCCGTCGGCTACATTAGTCGGTTCATGCAGCGACCGACGACGGAGCACCAGCAGGCTGTGAAAAGGATCATCTGCTACGTTGCGGGGACTCTCGACCACGGCCTCTACTACCCGAGGTGCCCTGGAAAGGCACAGTTCATTGGGTACACCGACAGCGACCACGCCGGCGACATCGACACTAGCAAGAGCATGAGCGGGATTCTTTTCTTCCTCGGCAAGTGCCTCGTTAGCTGGCAGTCGGTCAAGCAGCAGGTGGTGGCCCTATCCAGCTGCGAGGCCGAGTACATAGCGGCCTCCACTGCTTCGACCCAGGCACTCTGGCTCGCTTGACTGCTCGGTGATCTCCTCGGCAAAGACACTGGAGCAGTGGAGCTTAGGGTGGACAGCAAGTCCGCTCTGGCCCTGGCAAGGAATCCCGTTTTTCATGAACGGAGCAAGCACATCCGGGTGAGGTACCACTTCATTCGAGGCTGCTTGGAGGAAGGGAGCATCAGGGCGAGCTACATCAACACCAAGGACCAGCTTGCGGATCTGCTCACCAAGCCCCTTGGGAGGATCAAGTTCCTTGAACTTTGCTCCCGGATCGGGCTGGCTCAACCTTCCCACAAAACGACGCACAAGACTTAGGGGGAGAATGAAGGAATAAGTCTTGAGCTGTTTGGTCTTGGTCTTGTGGTGTCCTACCCTTATTTTTTCAGCTTTCAGTTACTAGGACAGCATCTAGGACAGGTTGTTAGGATGCTCTAGGACACGTGGTTAGGATGCTCTAGGACAGGTTGTTAGGATGCTCTAGGACAGCATCCTTTTAGGCTAGAATGCAGCTATAAATATGTATCCAACCTCCCCTCGGGATGTATGGCATTTGGTGATAAGTAAACAGAAAATTGCCCCAAGTTTGAGTGTCATCCTCTCACCAATAAGAGTAACAATTGAGATACTAACAATTATAGATTGAATATGCTGTGAATGCAACAGGAGGGATATTGTCATGGTCGGCATTGTGTATAGCAGACGCAAGGAGTCAGGCTCGGCTGCAGAGTCCGGATCGGCTGGGGCAGTCCCAGTCAGACACAAGTGGATTAGTAATTAAAATAGTTAGATTAGGTTTGTTAGGATTGTTAGTTTAATTATCTCTAGTTCACGTGTGTAAACCTATTTAAGGGGCAACCATAGATCATAATGGAATCAAGCAGAATTAATCTACCAATCTCATCTCCAATTTCTCTATTCTCTCATCTCCTTCTGATTGTTCTTGTCGTCAGCCACGGAACGACGGGCTGCTAGGCCGCTGAAGCCAAGGCCGCCGATTACTCGTCGCTATCTCATCCGATAATACGCTGGGGCTCGTAACAACTTGGTATCAGAGCTCATGGCGCCCGAAGATGCTTCCTCACACGTGTAGCCCCTCCTTGAGCCTACTGATCCGATAGCCAAGTTGCAAGATCAGATGTCGCAAGTTCTCGCCGGCATCTCGCTGTTAGCTTCGAAGCATGACTTGGCTGATCTTAGCCGAACCGTAGCAATGGCTACATCACGCATAACTTCTCTAGAACAGCTTCAGGCATCATCATCGGCAACGCCACCCCCGAGCGCACCTCGTCTGGGCCGCGGTGGTATACTGGGGACACCCATGGCAATGGGACAGCAGCCGACACACGAGACGGGTAGCACAACCAGTGTTCCTCGTTTTTACAAATTGGAGTTCCCAAAAAATGACGGCAAGGAGGACCCATTGAACTGGTTCAATCACCGTGAACAATTTTTTCGCGGTCCGAAGACGCCGGTCACAGATCGTGTCTGGTTGGCGACCTACCATCTCACTGGCGATGCACAAGAGTGGTACTTTCACTATGAGATGCACAAAGGAGCGCTGACTTGGGAGGAATTCAAAGACCTCTGCCATGGCCAATTCGGTCCGCCAATTCATCGTAACTCACATTGGCGAGCTCAAGCGGCTATCACAAACGTCCACGGTGGCGGCATACCAAACTAAATTTTTGGCGCTAGCTAGCCGGACATCCGAGGCCCTCTCCGATCAACAGCAAATTCAGCTCTTCACGGTGGGACTCCGAGAGGAATTGGCGATCGACGTCGAGCTTCACCAGCCGGCTGATCTACAGGAAGCGATGAGCTTGGCTCGAGCCTACGAGCGCAAGGCGCTCAAGGTGGGCAGCGGTGGCCATCAGGCCTCACGCCAACCCTTCCGCGCGAACCCGACGCCTCAGTCTCCACCGACCGCGTCAACAGTAGGGGCAGATGGCACGGCCGAGGCGCAACCGTGCCAATTTCGTCGGTTGACGCTGGCCGAACGCCGTCGCCAGGGGCTCTGCTATAACTGCAACGAGAAGTTCGTCTGCGGCACAAGTGTGCTCGACTGTTCTACATCGAGTACAACGAGTTCGCCACCGACGACGAAGCATCGAACACCTTGGACGATGCAGCAATAGAACCACGTGTCTCCCTGAATGCGATCGCCGGCATTAACGGTGTGAACACCATGCGCCTGCCGGTGACCATTGGGGGCCAACGAGTGGTCGCCTTAGTGGACTCGGGATCGACGCACACCTTCATCAATACACAATTGGCACACCACCTTGGCTGCCCGATTGTACCAGTGCGCCAGGATCTTCGCGTCGTGGTCACTAACGGTGACCGATTGGCGAGCCCGGGTCGCTGCTATGGCCTGGACCTCATTATCGATGGCGAACGTTTTGTTGTGGATTGCTTCGCACTCGAGGTCTACGCCGTCGACATTATCCTCGGTACAGAATGGCTGCGCTCCTTGGGCCCAATTCTTTGGGATTTCCGCAACATGCGCATGGCGATCTGGCGTAACATCCGGGAGGTCACACTCCATGGCCTCACCGATCCCCGAGCGTCGTACTGTGCGGCGCTTGCTGGCGAAGACCTCTTGCCGCAACTGCTAGATGAATTCAACGACCTCTTCGCAGAACCAACGGGGTTGCCGCCCCCCCGTGCGATTGATCATCGCATTCATCTCAAACCTGGCACGACACTCGTCGCGGTTCGGCCTTACCCGCGCATTCATCTCAAACCTGGCATGACATCCTCAAGACGGCGTTCTGCACCCACCAAGGCCACTTCGAGTTCCTTGTGATGCCATTCGGCCTCACCAACGCGCCAGCCGCGTTCTAGGCGTTGATGAATACAGTGCTGTCTCCGTTCCTACGTCGGTTTGTACTCGTCTTCTTTGACGACATTTTGATTTACAGTGCCACATTGTCCGAGCATCTGCAACATGTTCGAGCTGTCCTCCACGCCATTCTCTCATCTCCTTCTGATTGTTCTTGTCGTCAGCCACGGAACGGCGGGCTGCCAGGCCGCCGAAGCCAAGGCCGCCGATTACCCATCGCTATCCCATCCAATCATACCCTGGGGCTCGTAACAGATATACTGTGGTAGAAGAGTACAAATTACTGTTTTCATTATGTGCTGCCAGAGTGACTTTTCTTTATAAGTGCTACTGCATAGTAAACACACATGCTGTTATAGCTATGATCACTATGGAGTTGACTAGCTTTCTTGTTCTTTGACGAATTTCAAATAATATAAGTACTTCTGGAGAGGTGAAATTAAATGAGGGATGGTTGTGATTGGTTGAGATGAGGAAGTAGGTGGAGAAATTAAATGAGGGATGGTTGTGATTGGCTGAGATGAGGGAGTAGGCGAGACATTAACTATATTTTGGGATAGAGGGAGTAGCAACTATGCTAGAAAAACATTATATAGTTATAAAGAGTTTTAATTCTGGTGCTGTTATGTTTTCTAGGTTCCTCGCTTGGTAAGGATGCACTCCAACGAGATGGAGGTAAGTTCATATTTTTTAATCTAAATCTTGAATAATATTAGTTCAATCTAGGGCTGTCAGAAAAGCTCGAGGCTTGCAAGCTGCTTGAGCTTGATTTGTTTTGGGCTTGACTTGAGTTGTAAACGAACCAAGCCCGAGCCTATGTGCAGACTTGTGAGCCTCATAGAACCAAGCTTGAATGGTGTGATGAGCTCAGGTGTTCACTCTCTGTCAACAAGACCGCACACTATTTACTTTATTTTTCTATCTGCTCTGCTGCAGCTATGGGTTATCCCACAGGCCACACACCACATCAGGTCTGCATGTCATCATTAAAATTTTCACACCCTACTACCACAGACCAACCATCTACTACTGGAGTACTAATAGCACATATTCCAACAAAAAAAAGTTGCATGGTGTGCTTCCATCAGTGTACACATGTACTAGGCAATTAGGCATGTACTAGCCCTTTACTTTAATTGGCTGAGCATGCCAGGCTGCTAGTTTACTTTGCGATCTAGTATTATTACACAGGACATGCAATCTTCAATGCACTAGAAGCTTGATGAAAGCTTGAAGCTAGGACAAGCCAAACCTGAGCCCAACCTGAAACTTGAAGTCTGATGAGGCTCGAGTCAAGCTCGAGTCTAAACCAAGCTCGAGCCTAGACTGCTAAGCTTGATCGAGCTTGGTTCGTTGATACTTGATAGCCCTAGTTTGATCAGATCATTGGAGCTGATTGCTTCCTTTATAAGGAAGTCCACTTCTATGCTAATAATATTTTCTTTATTTTTGGTCAATATAGGATATTCAAGAAGCACATGCTGGCCAAATTGTTGCTGTCTTTGGTGTTGATTGTGCATCAGGTAAAATTTTGAGTGAAGTGCATGATATTCAAGAAGTATTTCCGTCCACTATACTCCCATGTGCTTTTCTGTTGTCTGGTTGACATTTTAGGATCTCACCCGTTACTTCTTGCATCAATAGGTGATACATTTACAGATGGATCGGTGAAATACACGATGACTTCCATGAATGTCCCAGAACCCGTGATGTCCTTGGCCGTCTCCCCTGTATCTAAAGATTCTGGAGGACAAGTAACTAATTTTCTATTTTGAAGAATGCTATATTAACTTTAGTATCATACATGGGATGAATTATTAATTACCATATCATTTCAGTTTTCAAAGGCTCTGAATCGTTTCCAGAAAGAGGATCCTACGTTCCGTGTAGGTCTGGATCCAGAAAGTGGAGAGGTTTGTGTTGTTATCTGTTGTATGTGTGTTCAAATCTATCTTTTGTGAAGTATAAAGTGTAAATTTTGATTGCAGACAATTATTTCTGGGATGGGTGAGCTGCATTTGGATATCTATGTTGAACGTATCCGGAGAGAGTACAAGGTAATAGATGCGTAATTCAATGGCATTATTAGTTCCCCCTGGCAACGTGTGCAATACAATGTAGGAATGATGGATATTAATTGTACTAAAGCTTGCCTGTGTAAAGTTATAGTGCCAGAATGTTTGATGAAATCATCCTTAAATGACAGCCAAACTAGTTCCATCTTTTGTCAGATAGTTTGTCCATATGATGCCTAATTGGCTGTGGATTTACCAGTTAGTGAAGCACATATCATGATATACCAATTAAGTTGGTAGATAATATCTGATTTTACCAAAATGTAATCATAAAATACTGGCCAACATAATAGGAAGAATAAGTAAAACATTGTAGTTACTGTGGACAGCCATAAAAGATCATTTGCTACCTGTTTGGTATGCATTGTGTGGGGGAATCATATAGCTACCAGCAAAGCTACCCTCAAAATTAAGAGATCTCAGAGTTGGATGTTACATTAAATTGTTAAGGATACTATTGTATTATTCTTGGTTTGGTTTATCCCTGTATTGTCCTAGACCTGAAGGTATGTTTGAGGTGGTGTTTTGATTAATAATTTCCAAACTCTATGTTGTAAGTACATATTAATGAAACTAGTCTATCATGTTGGTGAAAATTTAAAAATTGACTACATGACTACAAATAGTTTAGGGAAAAACAGAGAGACCATTGAGTTGGTCACTTGGTCTACATAGTAACTCATGAATCATTGCCCTGAATTCTTGATACCGAGGTTCTTTGCTCAAATGATCAATAGGGAACTGGTAGTCGGTTAATTATGCAGAATCTATTTTGCACTGGTTTGGTGAAATATCATGGTGTTTGGTTTGTGTAATTCGACAGAAACTGCGCCATCCAATCCTCTTTAGTTTATGGAATGGTTTGAAATGGTGACATGACCAAGCCATCCCTCATGGTGACAAGGTAAGATTGAAAAACCGGGTCATCATGCCAAAACTGTAGGGTGACCTCAATGTGGACCAAATCATCTTAAGAGTGGGTTGATTAGTCAAATGAAACACCTGTATGTTCACATATTTTTGTGATACTGAGCGGTGAGCATTAAACAGAAGAGTTCACAAATTTATTTGCACTGCCTGATGCCTGATTGGGCCTTCTTTATGATTATATGCCTACTATTTTTATCAATAACCACACTCCTGCGCTGAATATTAAAATCATCTTATCTCCTGTATGGCTATTGAAATGTTGGATAAATCTTATACTTGTCTTCTACATGTGTAGGTTGATGCAAAGGTTGGGAAACCTCGTGTGAACTTCAGGGAAACTATCACTCAGCGCGCTGAATTTGATTACTTACACAAAAAGCAATCTGGCGGCCAAGGTCAATATGGACGAGTTTGTGGGTAAGCTCTTATAAACCTTACTATTAATAACAATTTCATTTTTGTTTAAATGCTATATCTTCAGCTTATGTGCTTCAAGGATATATGATTGTCACATGTATGATGAGTATTGTGTGGTGATACTGAAAACAGTACTCATGAAGTGCACCATGGTTGGACACCACACCTAAGCGATTAATTGCACCGAGTAAATGTCAAATGCATTGCAATTCAATCCATCTAGTGCTACTGGCTGAATGCCTGTGCTTTGCAAAGAATAAAAACATATTATGTTATTCCTAGAATAAATAGAAAAATATTTTTCATGAAATATGTGACCATCTTTTTTATATAGGAAATATCCATATCATTTTGATTTTATGTGGATATCCATCTAATTTGATTGATTTTTAAGAAGCTAAGGGGGTAATTTGTAAAAATGCAATGGGAGTAGGTGGTGGTGGCAGATTCACTGCCACCACCACTAGAGGCTGTTTAAATGGTATATCTTCAGCTTATGTGCTTCAAGGATATATGATTGTCACTTGTATGATGAGTATTGTGTGGTGATACTGAAAACAGTACTCATGAAGTGCACCATGGTAGGACACCAGACCTAAGCGATCAATTGCACCGAGTAAATGTCAAATGCATTGCAATTCAATCCATCTAGTGTTACTAGCTGAATGCCTATGCTTTGCAAATGATAAAAACATATTATGTTATTCCTAGAATAAATAGAAAAATGTTTTTCATGAAATATGTGACCATCTTTTTTATATAGGAAATATCCATATCAATTTGATTTTATGTGGATATCCATCTAATTTGATTGATTTTTAAGAAGTTAAGGGGGTAAATTGTAAAATTGCAATGGGAGTAGGTGGTGGTGGCAAATTCACTGACCACCAATAGAGGCTTTTATGGTAGTAAAGATGATTGCTGTAGAAAATACTTGTAAACTACAAAGCAGTTAAAAAATATATTCATTTTAGCTCGCAGCTGCAAATTCTAATTTTCATACTTCATACCATAAGTTTAAATTGGTTTGATGTTTTTGTTAGTCTTCAACTAGAATGATTTGCAACTACACTGCTGTTCTCCTTTGTCTGCAAGTAATTGGATGTCATTAGGGGCATGTTTAGTTTGCTGCCATATCCAATCTTACCAAATTTTGCAAGAAAAGAAATCTAAATATCCCAAATGCCCTTGCACACCAAGATTTAAAGACTCATAATACTTCCTCACCTAACACAAATGCTGGCGATGCATCAAATGGAACGTACACCTGTTACCAGCACATAACTTTTAATACCAAATTTGGCAAGTTTGATTTTGGTTAATAGCAGGACCATCTGGGGCCTTCTCCATCTCTTGGGCATGGGAATATATGGTCTGCTAGACTTGCAGCCTAAAACTTATATCTTTGTAGGCTAGTGTATATTTATCCAGTCAGATTGAATTTTTCTCAATTATTTGTGAGACATCATATTTTAAAAGTATATTTCCGCTTAAGTTCGTAGATAGTATTGGTTCGGTAGTTATGAAGACACATTAAGCTTAGTTGATAAATGCAGTCTGTGCTATTATAACCATGTTGAGTGACTGGTGGAAGGACAAAGCACATATTGACACCGCCACACCAGAAGTGGTGGGGATGGCCGGACGTGCAAAGCAAAGTGACTAGCGTTTACATTACTTTTTCAGACTAAACCTTTAGAATAGATTACTATGTGCTCCATGATTTTACTTGTATAAAATTTAGTTGGACGAGTAAAAATATCCTGATTGGAAATATGAAATGATGTGTTGATTTGTCTCATCTCTTATGAATTACTTTCATAATATTGTAGTATGACAAAACATAATTGAGTGGTCACACTTCACCACCAAAACTGTTGTGATACCCAAAATGTAACTTATATCTGATTGAAGGAGTAAAATGTGTTTTTACTTCTCTTAACCCTTGTTGCACTGTCTTCTGTCATTTGACTGCAACTTGTGACCATTAAATCTACACATACTTTATCTGTACCTGGGCTTCTTTCAATGCGGCTCCTAGGCAGTCCTTCTTTTCTCACGCTAATACTCAATACATGCTTCCATTTCTTTAAGCATGTGACTCTTTGGTTTATTATCTTTTGATTGTTGAAAAATGAAAATTGCAACTCCTATTTTAGTTCTGACCTCAGTAGATATATTGCTGAGGCCTTAGCCTCAGCTTTGCTTAAAAACACGATTATAATTCTGACCATGTTCAGTGCACTGGCTATTTTATGCTGTTATTCTCTCTTCCTTCTTTTTCTACTGGCTCCATTTCTCACACATGTTATACTGGTGCTGCTTGTGTCCCTTTGGTTGACTTGTGTGCACCCAGCTTTGGTATCAATTATTTTGTTTGTTTAATTAGCACATGCAATCCCAGGATTCACTTCTATAAATTATGATTGTGGCTTAGGCTTCTGGGTCCATCTTTGGTATCAATTTCTGGATTTTTCAATTTGTGCATGAAATCCAAAGCTTGTGTTGGCCATTTCATATTTGCACATAACCATCGCATAGGTGTGTGTTCCTTATGCCGCACTAGAAAACTTACAAATGCTTGTGTCATAGTGTTTAATAAACTTTTTTGATGATACTTGTCTTAATTGTTTATTTTGTTGGGTATGCACAATACTCCTGCAAATGCATTTATTGATTATTCTGCTGAAGTCGATATGGAGTTGTCAGTTGTCATGACAATAAGCAACAATATGCAGGTACATTGAGCCTCTTCCATCAGGATCAGATGGTAAATTTGAGTTTGATAACATGATCATTGGACAAGCAGTTCCTTCAAACTTCATACCAGCAATTGAGAAGGGTTTTAAGGAAGCTTGCAACTCGTGAGTCCATGTCTTCATCACATGTTAAAAGCTGATCTCTCTCTCTCTCTCTCTGCAGTGATAACCTGTGTTTGTGTTACCATGCTATGCACTGCAGGGGTTCATTGATAGGGCATCCTGTGGAGAACATTCGAATTGTGCTGACTGATGGTGCTTCACATGCAGTGGATTCCAGTGAACTTGCTTTTAAATTAGCTTCTATCTATGCTTTTAGACAGGTGAGACTTGTTATATTTCTACAAATGCCATTCTTTCAAGTAAACTGTGACATTAGAATGATGAAAATACATATCTTATAAATTAATTTGCTCTTTCTATATCTCCATTTGCCAGTGTTATGCTTCTGCTAGACCTGTAATATTGGAACCGGTAATGAAGGTGGAACTAAAAGTTCCTACAGAGTTCCAGGGGACAGTAACCGGTGACATGAACAAGTGAGTGTTTGATATCAACTATTTCTTACTGCTAAAATATATGGTTACCACACTTTCAATCAGTTAGAGTTAGCACACTATTAATCAGTTTCACGCCAAGTTTTCCTTTTTGTATTTCATGCTATTTAACTACAGCTGGAAAGACAGTCTGTTGTAGTGCCATCAGCTGTGGTGATGGCATTTGGGCATGACACTGCATGTCATACGGGTTGACCCATGATGTTTTTTGGGGGCAAATTTTTGTCCTTCCTCATTTATTATTAAATTTTCCTTGGAGACATTTCTGTCAAGTTATACCATGCCTATGAAGTCTAATATTGTTTACATTATGTGGAAAACAGGAGAAAGGGTATCATTGTTGGAAATGATCAGGAAGGCGACGACACAGTTGTGGTTTGCCATGTACGTAAAGAACTAAAGCCTTGGTTCATATGATCTAATTTTGAAAAAACATAGTGCTTCATATATTCTTTGCTAGTAAAATAGAATGTCTAAGAGTTCCTTGCTGAAATTATGCTGTTAGCTTCATTGTTAGAAGATGGTAAACCATATTGGCAATAGTATTGTGATCTAGCTCTTGAAGAGAAATACTTTTCAAAATGGCATTTTTTTTGTTTGTTTTATATGCTCAATATCTCTCAACTACTTCACAAACAAAGGTGTTACGTTTTTGTGTTGAAAATTATCCTTTTGTGATTCCTCGTTCTTTGTTTCTAATCGTATAAAAGTTGTAATTTGTTTAAATGGTGTGTGCTTGTTGTACAAGTATCACAAGTGCTCACATGACAACATCCAAAAATGTTGGCAGATAAGAATATGGCACGAACCATATGGCATTATTCATCTTGTATGGAAATTGACAAATTTGCAGATTGTCAGTGGACTTTGGTCACTAGTGCTAGTTGCAATGTTGAATAAATCAGAATAACATTTTAGAACTAACCACAACATAACAGAACTGGAAGTGCCTTTGTAATGAGTATCAGATGTGGTGGGTTGGTGGCATAGATATTGTATTAATGTACCCTTAAGAACTCTGGCTAGTTTTGCACAAAAAAAATCACTTCCCATTTTACTAATTCTTCTTTTCGAAATTTTCTTTTTACTGCTTTGCTGGTTTGGTACTTGCATGCGCATGCTTATAGACAAAGAATAAGGGTTTCCCATAATTTGTAACATGGATACTGTTTACATAGCTTCCCCTTCTCGTTCGCTGTTGTGTTTAATAGTACACGTGAATCTCATCTCCCTCTGTTTCAGGTTCCACTAAACAATATGTTTGGATATTCAACGTCTCTTCGGTCAATGACACAGGTCAAATGTTATTCTTGTTTACTTGTCTATCTTTTATTGACTTATATATACCCAGAAAATGCACATTGATAATGCTAAATCTATTTTGATTTTTATTTGAATTGTTGTAAATAAAAGCAGCGGTTTAGAAAACAGACCTTTTAGTAAATTTCGGAGAACCCCACATTTTATGATCAAATTTGTAGAAAACCATGGGTATTATGACTTGTGGCACATAACCACATGTTTTATGGTTAAATAGTTCCATAGAACCCAACCTTTTTTGAATCTTATGTCAATTTAGCATGTCTAAAACAATATTGTATATCTGTGGGGGTTCTGTGAAACCTTTGGACCATAATATTTGTGGTTAAGAAATCAATAATTAAAATTTCAGACATTTTATAAGATGAAAACTTAAGTAAATGCATACTTAACATGATAGGGGTAGGGTTTTGTGAAACATTAGGAGTTAGGAGCATAATATCTGTGATTTTCTGCAACTTAGACCATAAAACTTTGGGTTTTCTTAAATTTACTCTTCTTTTTTACTTGAGGGAGTTTCAGTGCTAGCAAATAGGGAGAACCAACGAATGATGGTTTTCCTATTCAATTCATTATTGACTGTTGTGTTCTGCAGGGGAAAGGTGAATTTTCGATGGAGTATCTGGAGCACAATACCGTATCACAGGATGTACAGATGCAACTAGTGAATACGTATAAGGCCAGCAAGGGGACAGAGTGATACAGAAAAATGGAAATAGTTTCACTTAGTTAACGTTGCATTTTGTGGCCCTTAATGATGAACTAGGACATCACTAATATATAGAGTGATTCTTCTAGATTACATAAACAATTTTTGGTTTCATCAGTTTATATGTTAACATTGTATTTTACGGCCCTCTGTGATAAGGCAGGGCATTCACTAATAGGTAGTATTTGTTACATGGGTTTCTTGATACGGCAATGGAGTTGTGATGCAATAATGTGAACAACGTATGCGCAAACGTACGTGATGATCGAACTAGGGAAAGTTATGTTGGGTAATGAAAATTCCATTATTTCTTAATGCAAGTCGTGGTATTATGATTTCTGCTCCTGTTTTCTTGTGATTTTTCCCACAAGTCAATGAGCAGTACTGAAGGCCCAGTACTGCAGACGACCTGTTCGTGGGCCTGGAGCTCAGGCGCTGGAGTGAGAAGATTTCTTGTGTTCTTGAGTTTTCGCTGAATTATTTTTCTACCCCTGAGATTTGCCCTAGTGTTACATTTGTCCAAAACCTCGTCAAGGCAAGCATGTACGAGGCGTGGAGTGGTTTGACAGATTTGGACATCGAGCTGACCATAAGTGGCTGAACGGCGAGCTGCGATGAGGGCAAGATGATGAGGAGCAGGGCGAGGAATTGACTACCGCGAGCAGCCTCCACTAGCGCGGTTATACGTACCAAGATTGGAGGAAAATATTTTTCAGCCTCCACCGTGCCTCGCTGCCCTTCTCTTGTCACTATTGGGCTTTTCTGCGCGTTCTCCAATCTTGTTTTCCCTCCATCCCGGCTGGATTCGGTGGCCACTCGAACGTAGCCGCCACATCCTACGGCGACTTACGAATTGATGGTGGTGACACACTGACACTGCACCCGGTGATGCAAGGGGTGATGGTTTGACTTATTAAAAAAATCAAATGACATATTTATAAATAAAAAATAATTATGAATAAAAATTTTATATACATGTTCTTAGTGATTTAAAAGCCAAAGGTTAAAAAATAAAATACTATAAAGATTCTAAAATCTACTCTATATTTAAAATTAAAAATTCAAATTTTGGTTGATAAGCAGAAATGAAAAAATAAGGCTATCAGACAATGCAACTAAACGGGTCAATGAGATGCATGCTTGATTTTTTTCCTTTTATTTATTTATTTATTTATTCTCTTCACTGGTTATTCATATTTTTATAGTTTTTCTTGTAAGGGTATACGTTTTTTTTCTAAGAATAAAGTTTATGACCGGTAGTGAGTTGTCACGTAGGTTAATGATCTTCCAAAATATATTTTGAGGTCAAAAATATTGTTTTAATGTATCATCGTAATCCAAAACTCGTTTAACTCAATTGGAACGTTGATGTGGCATGACACGCGGACATGGTTTTTGCATTCTCCCCTCTGAGCTTGCCATTTAACTCCTCCCCTACATCCTAAATGCACGTGCTACCAAATCTTATTATTTCCCACCGTTGCTTCCTAGGGTTTATCTGCTGCAAGCTCCATCCAGAAGCAATTCATGGGGAGCGAGGAGGGTGACGGTGAGGTGTGTCTTCCATAGTTAATGTGACTAGCTTATCATCATCCAATGTTTAGAGGAGAAGAGCGGGTCTACCTAAATAATATATATATATATCTATTTTTTGCCTGGATAATATAATAATTCAGGTATTAGACCTGCTAGTATTAGGCTCTATAAAAATATGAATGGATATATATTATTCGATAGTTTTAAGTCGTAGGAGACGAGGCTGTCATCACAAAGATAAGATTTGATTCACAGGGGAGAAGGCATATTCATTCACTAGCCATGGCCCATGGGGCAAGTAGATAGGGAGAAGAGCTGAGCTGGCCCCTGGCTCGTGGCTCGTGCCGGCCGTTTGGTTATCTCCTCCCCTCTACGCTAGCCGGCGGCTGCAGGACGCCCGCAGCTATGGCCACCACCAGATTGTTATCCCCGCACGCCCTCCCTCTCCCTTCCCGCACCGCCGCCGACGCCCTCCGCCCGGCCGCCACCCCCTCGCGGAGGCCGCTCGCCGTCAGGGCCGTCGCGCTCCCCACGCCAGGATGCCGCCCCAGGAAAGGTCCCCGTACGTGCTCTTCTCTACCTTGCCAGCATTTTTTTTTTTTTTGCCGCGGTTTGCTGCAACGTCGGCTTTTGCTTGTGATATGCCATTAGGCTGGTGGAACTGGGAAATGCTACTGTTTCTGATACGGCGTCCGGCAGAAATGATGCGAATTCGTTCTTAGATATGTTTTGAAGCTTTTGTTCTTTCTTCTTTTTACTTGGAGGAGAGATATTGGAAGAGCAGATTTGTGATGGAATAGTGAATTATGAATGCCTTTAATATCTACCTCTTCCTTTTGCTCTGTAGCAACGATGAATGATCTTTTGGTATCTTGTATTGCAACGTGATGTTAGTTTGTCACAAAATGTAACTCATCTGATTTCGTTCCAACAACGTGTAGTCAAGACCCTCAATCATCAAAAGAAAATTATGTGTTGATATGGGAAGGAATGGAACGTTTCCTCGAGATGCGTTGACACATTTGGCATTCTACAATTGTTGCCTTTCTCTCGCAAATTTGCATCATGTCGCCATTTTGATCTGTGGTGATGAGAAATGGTTGTCTTGGGATGGTAACAGTAAATTTGTCTAGGACATTTTTTATTCACTATATTCCAGTTACTTCATACTCCTACTCACAGGTCAACATTGTGAAATTAGTTTCTACTGTTCCATAAGACAGTGAGTACAACACAAAATAACAATACGAAGTTTCAACCAACCGCTGCATACCTGTGAACCCAATCAGTGCCATTGTTCTACTCAACCAAACCTACTCCTCCTTGATCCCTAATTCCCTATGTGCCAACCCATGAATGGTTGATAGCTGCCAATTTATTCACCTACATCTTTTCACTTTTGCTTTTGCTTATAAGTCAAAGTTTGAATCTTTAACCTTAAATTTAGAGTAGATTTTAGGATATTTTCTTCATAGTTTATTTTCCAACATTGACTTTTAGATCGTTACGAACACGTATATAAAAATTTTATTCGTAAATTATTTTTATTTATAAATATACCATTTGGTTTTTTCACCCACGTTGTCTGACTGATCCACTTTCTCTTGGTTTGTTCGTAATCCTAGTGCTTTTCCTTAACTATATCAGATGATGCAGAGGAGAGCTCTAGGAGGACGATGTTGCTCGCTGCAGGGGCTACAGTGTTTCTCTCTTGGCCTAATCCGGCAGCATGTGAGTTGCTCTTCCATATTAATATCAGTTTAGAATGGTACAAGTGTGATAATACTTGCCTGTGTAGTAGCACTCAGACTTGTGAAATGGTTTGTTTGGTCAAAACCATGTGCCTGAGTGCCACTCTGATCTGGTATAGTCGCAGCAGAGGCTAAGAAAGGGTTCTTACCTGTCACCGACAAGAAGGATGGGTACTCCTTCCTCTACCCATTTGGATGGCAGGTATAAACAGTGACTGCTAAAGGGTCATGTGATTCGACGTTGCATTTCATGTCCTTCATTGTAATGTGAGTTTTTAATTATCCAGGAAGTGGTTGTTCAAGGGCAAGATAAGGTGTACAAAGATGTCATAGAGCCTTTGGAAAGTGTGAGCGTCAACACAATTCCAACCAACAAACAAGACATCCGTGACCTTGGTCCTCCAGATCAGGTTACTTATCCTCTTCTTTTTTCTAACATTTGGTTATGTCTGTCAGTCTGTGTAGTCGTACTTGTATACAAAGTCTGATCCATTATGAATTATCATCTGTTATTTAGGTAGCTGAAGCTCTTATACGTAAGGTTCTAGCCGCACCTACGCAGAAGACAAAGTTAATTGAAGCAAAAGAGGTATACCTTTTTTTAATCCAATAATTCGTGCATGCTATCACACAATAATATGCATTTCAGTGTTTCTTTAGCATAGTCATGATGACTGTCCAATTTATGTAGTTCTGGTAAGTAGAGCCAACAGGCTATTCAGCCATTTGTTGAAATTTATGTATCATTAATGTGGAGTAAGAGTGCCAGTTGGCCCATATCTACTGTTTTGTCATAAAACACGAAGACAAATGAAATCAGGAATGTATTTTTGGATACACTTTTGTATCTGTTGAATGCTACTATCTCGAATGTGATTACGGGAAGCATGAAAGTCAAATGCATTTTTAAGTGGAGTTCTCTGATAATACTTCCAGTTGAAATGAAACAGTTCTAAAAAAATTTGAAATGAACCTTCGTCTACATAATTCATCTGGAAGCGATCTCTTTTATCATCCTATAGCACTGCAGTAATTTATTTATATCTACATTGCTGAGTGTTCGCCTTAATATCAAATAGGTTAGGTCGGCTGCGTTCTTTTATGGTTGATTATTGCTCGACTTTTGCGCGTATGTTTACCAAACTGCTAAACGGTGTATCTTTGTAAAAAGTTTCTATATAGAAGTTGAGAATCTCACATTTCTAAAGTGTGTTTTCAACTCTGTGGTAATTAAATCCATTGTTTATACTATGAAATAGCTATAAAAAACCATATAGTATTTTATTTTTCTTATTCAAATGGTCTTTGCTTTGTGTACTACATAATATATTCTAAAATGCTCTAACACTTTCCGGCAAACCTTATGTACGTATCACCCAGAAGAAGATATGAACGCAGCTGTGATGTCAAACATTCATTAAAAAATGTGGATTATATAGTACTTTTCTGTTTGTGTTTTAGAATGAATTGATAATTTTGTTGGCTACTCCGTGTTCCGTTTTGCAATGGGAGATATTTTGTTACTCATTTGTTGTTAAGTTCATAAGGTGTATGTCGTTGCGCAGAACAATGTTGACGGAAGAACTTACTACACATTTGAGTTCACAGCTCAGGCTCCAAACTTCACCAGGCATGCACTTGGTGCAATTGCCATTGCAAATGGTATTGACTCCTAGGCCCTGCTGGCATCTTTTCTCAGCAAGATGTTCTGCTAAGTACTGCATGCCATTGACAATCTTCCCTGCATGCCATCTTTTTTTTTTAATTCTTGTTTCCACATAGATTGCTTAATGTTGTGCTGGTCACTGTTATCAATTATATTTCCGTTGTGGATGGAACGTTGCAGGCAAATTTTACACGTTGACAACTGGAGCAAACGAAAGGAGATGGGATAAAATGAAGGACAGACTACATACAGTCGTTGATTCATTCAAAATCGAAGCAAGAATATGATGGAAGTGTGAGAGATATTCTGCTGATTTTCCTTGTTGGTTTCTTCGTTTCAGGAACCAACTGGCGAGGTTCAATGGTAAATGTCGGGAACATGGATTGTACTGATCTGTTTTCTTTTGAAATGTGTGACACCACTTCCTCCTTGTATGTATATCTTCCCATCACCGTTACTGATCCTTTGAGCAATGTTGATTAGACGACCATCTGTGAGAGTGAGAAGATCTATACCTGTTATCCCTTTTTTTTTTTTAATCCAGAGCCAAAATATCTGGCTTTTATTGTGTCAGATATGTGTATATATTGTGATATGTGATGTATACAGTAATATATGGTGCATTTATAATATCTTGTGAAGCTGATAACACAAAATTCTTTCTTTTAGACAGGAGTAAAATCTCAAAATAAGTTGATGATAATTGAGTAAGAAATCAAACTTTACAAAATACTTTTTATAATGGGAAAAGGTATATTTGAAGTGAAGTTTATCTTGGGGAGGAGGCTATTAGTTAATAGAACACTTAAGTTAATTGCATTCATTTAACGACGGAAAAACAGAAAGCCAACCAGAGCAATATCAAGAACAGAGCAATTATTTTTCGGCTATGTAATCATTGAATAGAGAATTTGCTAATACCTCATCAATACTCTCTTCATAACCAATAAAGGAACTTGATAGTTACTAGTCTTTTAAAGGGATTCATGGTGTTCAGATATGTATTGCTAAATAAATTAGAAACAAAAACAATCTATTACACAAACGGAGTGCTAGCTGCAGTTAGGACTGGGCAAATAGCTTGGGCTCGTGAGCTCGACTCAAGCTCAGCTCGGGCTCGCCTGATTCGGCTTGGCTCGAATCGTAAACGAGCCAAGCCTAGACCCGTGTTTTAGCTCATTGGTGAGCCGAGCTCGAGCTAGTCCGCGAATAGCTCACAAGCTTAGTAGGCTCGGTGGAATAGTCAATTTTTGGCCCAAGGACCCAACTAAGCCCATCTATACAGCCTATCACTTCTAATTAGGGTTGACTCCTGTGAGACCGTGACTGTTCGCTCCCATCCAACCATCCTCTCTTGTACGCCAACGCCGCCCCCATCCCTGACCCTGTGACGAGCTGCGACTGCGAGTGCAACTACGACCGCGATATGGCGAGATCACGACCGCGACTCGCGAGCGGGAGCAAGGAGACACCGCCACCCGCCACCACCTCCACCTGCGCCGCCGCCTCGCCACTTGCGCCTATGTCGTTGCCCCACCACCTACGCCAGCACTATCGTCACCTGCTGGAGGGTTTTTGTTGCAAAGCTCTCGAGCCTTTCCACGAGCCGAGCCAAGCCTTGTGTATAGCTCGGTTGGAGTACCGAGCCAAAGTCGCTTCTACCCCTAGCTGCAGTTTCTTCATTAGTGGCCTTCAAGGCTTCAACAAACTATTTACTCCTGACAATCCCAAATTACAGAGTGATCCCATTTTCACTAGCAATATCAAGATGCAAAATAGTGCCATTTAATTTAAGTTAGTTTCAAAGGGTTTCTAGCCCTCAACTTTACCTCTAGCACAACAACATGTTCCTTTGCACTCACATATTTTTGCTTATGCGTATGCTTGTAAGCTAAAATTTAAATTTTCTTACTCACCGAAGTTTATTTTCTAGGCTTAGCTTTTAAATTGCTAACAATACGTATATAAAAATTTTATTCATAAATTATTTTTCGTTTACAAATATGTCGTTTCAATCACCCCTTAGATATTCTATTACTGTTTCCAACTCTACCTTTTCGGCTTCTCGAGCTGCAAACGATTTCTCAATCAGTACCCTCGTCCTAAATTCCCTCCTTGGTAAACTCCTTGATCTCTATTCGTGCCACTTGCATCATTTTCATGAGCATTTCTTTTAACAGCCCAATTGTAGTAAGATAGTAGAGTGTTCCGTATGAATTTTTGTGGTGGCATTTCAGCATTTGCATTTGCAAGAATATCGGAGAAATGTAATTGTTTCTACATTTCTTCGGTAGAGATAATCTTTTATTCCATAAAAGATTTTTGAGTTTTGATTTTCCCTACCATTTATCCTCTCTCTGATAAGTTTGGTTGGTATGGTTCAATCCTACCTGATGAATTAGTTTGAGCGAGAAAAATGGAATATGTTTATATTTTGAGTAAACTGCACAAAACCCCGGGCTCTTCACACAAAACCACATAAAATTTGGCATGTGACACAAAAACTCTGGAATTGTGGTAATAGTGTTTCTCAAAACCATGCGTTTAAAAGATCAACTCAAATTTCTCCGTGAGATGAAATATTTATAGGATCTGATGGGATGGAACTCTTGTATGCTCATATAAGTATGGTGGATCATTATATTTTTAAATTTTAGGTCTAAAACAACAAAATTAAAAAATAACAACAGTTGGTTATTTGTTTACCCAAAAAATTTCTCATCATGCAGCGATTGTTTTGCCGCCAAGGTTTTTTTTTTCACAGAAAAAACATGTGCATTCTTGAGTTTCACTCAAATGCCATTCTATGCCGCTGAGTTTGGCTTCCTTCCCTAGCTACCTTTGAGTTTTCTCAAATCCCATATGTATTCACTCATTTTTTTTATTTTTATTCCCCTATGTATCTAAATATGTTAGCTAACCACATATTTCTTTTTTAAAATAAACCAAATTACCTATTTTTCGTAAACATAACTAATAAGGCTCACTACCAAAATGAAAACCCTCAAAACGAAAACCATTTTAACTACAACTTCTTGGAAAACGAGAACTGCCCAAGGAATTTCAAATTTCAACCAAATATTTAAAATAAAAATTGAACTCTCATCCTAATTTCAACTATTTTGATGGGAACATTTTTTAAGAAAAAAGTTACTAGGTGAAAAATGGCCAATTCTTTTGTGGATTTAGTCAATTTCACCTCCCTTCTTTGATTTTTTTTCCAATTTAACTGAATATCATTTGAAAATAAGTTTTTTTTGCAAGTTTTGGATGGAATTAATTTTTTATTTGAGCAATTATGAGCCTATTAGGTTGTCCAAACCCAACCTTGCCAAATAATTGGAAACACCCAAAAAATGTGGCCCATTTGGTTTGTAAAAAAGACCTCTTTACCAAATTATTTGGTTAAGCAATGTTGGCCATTACCCATGAGTGGCAAACCAAATACTCGGCTAGTTGCTTATTTTGCGAAATAGATTAATGGAGAACGTACGTTTATAAAAGTTCTTAGAAATAAATAATTATGTTTCCTCCCAAATATAATGAAAATGCAAATCAATGTTTTTGAGAAATTAAAGCCACATTGTAGTATTCACTGCTTAAATTGATGCAACTAAACATGAAGGCTCCTATCGTTTCGCTTTTTTGGAGAAATAAGCGAAAACACGTTTTTCCAAACGAAAAATAGTTTACAGATAAAACTTTTATATACGTGTCCATAGCGACTTAAAAGCGAAATGTGTAAAAGAAACCATAATGAAAAAACCACAAAATCAAGTTTAAAATTAAGTTCTAAAATTTAAATTTTGGCTTATAAGCAGTTACACTGCGAAGCGACGGAGCCCGAAATCAATATATCATATGAAACGAATTTTAAATCTATTTTCTATCAAAAGGCACGATTAAATTGTAAAATTCAGATTTTGGACTTGAAAAATTACAAAACATAGTTTTTAATCTAAATTCTATCGAAAAGCAGTAATGAAATATAAAATTCAGATACAATATCTAGTACTGTACCAAATATGACGTAATTATATTAAAAAATTAAAACGGCTAGATTGGAAAGTAGTAAAATTGAGATCCCAAGAGAAAGAGATTACAAAAATTCAAAAATTATTCCAGGCCTAAAAAATTACAAAAATTAAAACTCAACTACTTGCACAGTTGCACTTCCCGCTAGATCATAAACGAATATAATACTCATTCCGTATTATAGTAGATTACGTTGTAAACATTTTTGCATATATTTAATCATTTGTCTTATTAAAAAAAGCTTATGTAATCATCATTTATTTTATTATTTATTATGATTGGATTTATTTCTGAATTATTTTAATAATAATTTATATTTTCACATATTTACATAGAAAATTTTAATAAACCAAATGATCAAAATATATGCCAAAAAAAAACTCAACAACGTCGAACGAGTAAAAGCCAATAGGCAACCAAAATACCGCCATGGCAACCCATGGCACGACAGGGCGACCGTTAGATCATCACGGCCGCCGGACCAGGAGCGGCGACAGCGCGGGCCGGCGAGCTCCGGAGGACAGCTGCCGCCGGCGACGGCCTCCCGCGCCCCATGGTGAACCCTCGCGTTCCGTCGGGCATCCTCGGCCCCTGCGGCGCGTACCGGGGGCTCCTCATCAGGGCGTCGAAATGCCCGGCCGAGGCGGCGGGATGCGGCGCTCCGGTGGCGTGCGGCGTCCTGCCTCCCCGCCCTCTCGCCCACGACTTCTTGCCATGGTGATCTTCCTGCTGCCAACAATCCAAGGTGAGAAGCCGTGGAGGTGGTTTTGAACGGTATATTTATCAATAAAAAATAATTTATGGATAAAATTTTTATATAGTATTCTTCGCGATCTATAGCCCAAAATCAAAAGGTAATGTTCGGTGAAAAATATCTTCAAAATCAATTCTAAATTTAAATTTTAAAATTCAAATTTTTGGCTTATGAAGCACAAAGATGGGGCACGTGATACTAATTCCTCCATCTTTTTAATTGACGCCGTTAACTTTTGAATTTATGTTTAATCTTTCGTCTTATCCAAATTTTTGTCTAAATATGAGAAATTTACAAACATGTCATTATAATTTTGTAAAGTTAGAGATATGTCACTGGTATCTCAATGGCAAGTCAATAACAGGTGGATCAGGATGACATATCTCTAATTTTGCAAAATTACAGTGACATCATTATAATTTTTCCCAAAATATAAACATCGTACTTAAAGTTATTTTAGTAATAAATCAAATCATAACAAAACAGTTAATAATTATATATATTTTAAAATAATATGAATGGTAAAACGGAGGGAGTATTAGCCAAGAGTGAGCGGTCACTTCTCTTGTCCGTCTCTGCAAATTGCTTACGTACGTGATGGTCAGGCGAGTGGTCCGCCATTGGCGAATCCGACGACACCTGAGACAGCGGCGAGTGCTCGTCGTCGGAGATCATGGCGTGGTCGAAGTCCGGTCGCTTCAGCCGTACCACCGATTTCGGCTACAAACGGAGGAACAAGAAAACAGAAATGACACCCAATGTTTGAACTTCGGCTGCTGCATTTTCCGACCACTGGTCTGGTTTGCATGCAGAGGAGTTTCAGGATTCATCAGATTACCGATCGACGTAGCACCGGACGAACTCGCAGCCCCTTCCTCCAGTTGCGTTCGTCGTTCAGCTTATCGACCTGTCAAAAACAGTTTCATCTCTTCACCACTGCCACAAGTATTCAATAAATTCTGAGAAACCAGGGTGATTGTTTGTTTTTTCATCAAAAAATCAAACAACATATTTTCAAACGTAAAATAATTTATGAATAAAACTTTCATATACGTATTCTTAGCGATCTAATCGCTAAAAGTTAATGCTGGAAAATAAATTTTTAGTGAAAAACCCCAAAATCAACTTTAAATTTAAGTTTAAAAAATTAAATTTTCTCTTATAAACATAAGCAGAAACGAAAAGATTGGGGTGAAGATTCATTGGTGTTTATTTACAAACTGGGAGAGGAAACTTACCGCCCGATCGGCTTGCTGTGATGTCTCATACTCTATGAGCGCGTGCAACTTTGGAAGCAGAAATCAAACACAGAAAACAGTATCAGGATCAACAACATATATGCATGCAGAGATGCAAGTCAGGCTGAAAACTGGAACCGAAACCGCAGATTGCGTATATGGATTTGTTCATCAGAGTTACCTTGTTACTCACTAGCGCGTCAGACTTTGACGATCTGGCGGAGCTAGGCTCTTGTGGATGGCATATCCTGATGTTCTTCACGCTGTTCATGGCATGAAACATTTTCAGTTAATGGACGTCACAGATTATACTACATTTATCGTTGAGAGAGCAAAGAAAAAAGAAGATTTACACGTCAAACAAGGAAGATCTTCTGACCTTCCGATGATGCCGAAGATCTTCTCAAGGCTGTTCCTGGTTGAATCCTCCGGCAAATTCTCCGCGATCACCATTCGAGACTGCGACGGCAGTTCATTGCATTTTGGTCTTAGATGGTAAAAAAAAACATCTGAATTTCACATAGGAAAATGTTGCTGCTGTTCACCTGCAACTCTTCTTTGTGTCGCTCAGTGAATGGCTGTGCCCGGCGCACTTTCTTGCCGTCGTCACTCACAACCTGCACAGCTCTTGGATTTTAGGATTCAGGCAATAATAAGAGTTGCAGTTAACAGCGGCGACTTACGAGCTTTGACGATGTCCTTAGAGCATTCACCAGGAGCTGGTTGGTCACGCCCATAGCTTTAATCTTCTTCCATGAAGAAATGACAGACATAGGGACTGTCCAACACATGGAAAGGAACATAAGTTTCTGTCAGATATATTTTTTTTTCCTTGGTCCTCATTTACATCATGTACATAAGTTTATGTTAGATTTTCTCTTACAGGCAATAGCTGTCTGATCTCAAACATTTTGAATGTAAAACTAATGGCTGTGTTCTCTTACCATAGCACTCAGGATCTTTGTTCATGATCTTCATCAAGAAATCATTTGCAACCAAATTCGTGTCACTGAATTGGTACTCGACCTGCCCAACGTAAGAACGCAAAAGGAGACAGAGGAGAAGAAGCAATGAACATTGTTGGATTCCAACACAAACGTTCGATTCGATTCAACCCACAAGAAATGGCATCGTTTTTTGGAGACGCGAACCTGCTTGATGATCTTCTGTGCAATGTCGGCCGGGCTCGCCCCCTTCGGCGGCCCATTCCCGGCGGCGGCGGCGATCTTACCGTGGCCGAAGTCCGGCAGGAAGAAGGCCGGATCCGGCTCGGCGAAGATGCTCCAGTCCGCGCACAGCCCAATGCCGCTGCCTGGCAGCTGCAAGAACGGCGAGTAGAAGCCGGCGGCCGCCATGGGGCTGACGGCCGCCGGCGACCGCGGCACGAACTCGGGGGCGTGCACGTTCAACCTGAACGGCGGCGTCGAGCACTCGCCGGAGCTGCTGCTCGCCGCCGGCGCCTTGCCGGAGCTGCCGCGGCTCTCCTGCGCCATTGACGTACGATCGATCGATCGACCCAAGTGTGAGCGTAGTAGGACAGACAGAGACGATGTGTCAAGATCGATCCGAGATTGGTGTGTGTGGGGAGTACAAGTGCGTGTTGATATGTATCGTCTCCGGCGCCGTGTGGGGGCTTTGACCACTTCGTTTGTACGTGAGGCGGGAGTGTTTCTTGCGCAGCTTATTTCGCGCCACTCTGCGTGGGGCATCCACGTATTACCTACCTATTACGCACCGCTACTATAGGAATAGGAGCGAAGGCCGTTGACCGTCCGGGGCAGAGATTGAAAGTTAGGTTCAGCTGAAAATAGAGGGCAACATGAATTTGGAAGAACGTACAGTAACTGCATAGTGTGAACTTATTTTCTTTTACTCCCCTCAAAAATATTTATAATGCGATTACCTCTTTGTAATCGATTATTTTACAATAGGGTGAGACTAGTCACGGTGAAGTTCGATCAATTGCCCATAACCACGAGCATGGTTTGTTAAAACAATTTTACTATGATTAGAAGTATACAACTTTACCTATAAGACACTGCCCCAACACACATTCCCATACGCTGGTGTGCCACCACGACACCTCTCGACGGGAGGCCATGACAGAACCATCCATATAACCCTCTCCTAACCATCCACACCACACCGAGGTTGTATCTTCCACACATGTACCCTAGCGGGCATACTATCTCCCTTGTGTCACAGTAAATCCAACAACCAATCAACCCTCCCTTGGACCAATCCAACTCCATCCCGTCTATCCTTACCTCGGTCCCTAAAAGAGGAGGAAGTTATATTTCTAATCCAGCGTTGCCCATGTTGGCTTGCAGTACGTAAGGAATGTCTCTTAAGGTTTTCCCGCGAACCATTCCTTAACTATCATAGCCATGGTGCAACCACCACTTAAGTCAACTTTTAGTTGATTTAATGAAAACATAATCCAACTAACTCCTTTCATCATAAGTGCACTAAATTATACTAAGCAATGCTAAGCATAAACCCTAACTTATCTAGGGTTGCTAAATGCGGGTTAGTCAAAATTAATTATCCTATGGTAACAAGGGAATGAAATAATACCGTATTTAATTCAAGCATAAAGCACAAAGGTTCCCATCATCGCATGTAATAGCAAAATTATGCAATTTTTTTTTGTAAAAGCGAAATTTAATTCACAATTGGGTTTAATATGACATATGACTTGCCTTGGTTCCCTGGATTGACTTGAGGGATAACTTCGTAAATAACGAGAGGGTTAGATTTTCCGAAGTCTAAAACATACAACAAAAATCATTCAAAACAGTATAATGGACTGCTGGCGACAAGAAGGTTGAGGAAAGGGCAGCTATGGTATGGGCACGAGAGAAACGGCGACGAGCTTCAGCATTGTGGGGAAACTGAGGAGTGATCGAGAGGGTTTTTATAACCCTGACAGCGCAGAGGTGTGACATAACGACTATTAAAGTGAGGGTCTACAAGAAAGAAATGACAAATGTTTCGTAGGTAGACAACCCTTTAGTTAAAACCATTAGCAATAATGATTAGGCATGTGATTTGTATTTTCTCCGTTGCACGTTATAAACCTTTTAACCTTGTCTAAATTCATTTAGTGCTAATAAATCTAGACACATATGAAAACATATACATATTGATATATGGATAAATCTAAGTATAAACTCTTATAAATGGAATAGAGGGAGTGTGGTTTTGTGGTTTAAGGACGTTTTTTAAACTCAACAATAAGATGAGGAACTTAAAGCATATTTTCTATCAAAAGGAAAAAAATGTAATCAACTCATCAAAGCCGCCTTGAAACGAGAAAATTGATATTATAACATCATCGAAACACAGTTTCGTTGAAATGCCACTTTGGATTTAGGATTCTTCAAAACACCACTCCTACCTAGAGAGACTTCATCCTAATGTCATTGGCTTCCTTTCTTGTAAATGAAAATGGTTTTGTCTATTTTTCCTATCTTTGTTGACCATACTACCCTTGGTTGAAACAATTCAACTAAGGTTGTGTTCTTGTGTGAGGCAGGTAAGTAGCGGACTAGCATATGATTAATTAAATTATTAGTTACATAAATCTAAAATTAAAAAATGTATTGATATGATTCTTTTAAATCAGCTTTCTTATATAAAATTTTCGCAAAATACACATTGTTTAGAAGTTGGGAAGCATGCACACGAAAAGCGAGAGAATCTAGGTTAATTAGCAAGGGTAAAGAACATGGCCTAAGTCTATTCACATGCATTAATTTTGGGGTTGAAAGAACCAGTGAGTTCAACCCCAAATAAACATGGTAACAAATAACTAGTAGAACAAATGAACATTTTATATTAATTGGCCCCGTTTAGTTCGTGAAAAGAAAATATTCGGGTGTCATGTTGGATGTTTGACCGGATATCGGAAGGGGGATTTTTAACACTAATGAAAAAATGAATTTCATAGCTCGCCTGGGAACCGCGAGAGGAATCTTTTGAGCCCAATTAATCCATCGTTAGTACATGTCGGTTACTGTAGCACTTATAGTTAATCATAGACTAATTAGGCTCAAAAGATTCGTCTCACATTTTCTCATTTAACTATGTAATTAGTTTTTTTTCATCCATATCTAATACTCTATTTAGATGTTTAACAATTCTACATGCTGTTTTTGAAAAAAAATTGAAACTAAACGGACATAAATCAATTTAACAACAAATACTGACGAGGACATTCTTACGTCAGCGGAAAGCCCACGAGCGCCACCTCGCTTCACTCCCCGTCGGCGACCAGCCGACTTTACTCCCCCTCCCGATCGCAATGCCGGCGCCGCCCGCCTCTTCCTGGCGCCGGCACGCCGCCGCCGCCGCGTCCTCCTCCACGCCTAAGACCCTCCTCCTACTCCTCCCCGTCCTCCTCATCCTCCTCGTCCTCTCCAGGGCGCCAAATCTCACCCTCTCCCCCACGGCCGCCTCCTTCCGCCGCCTCC